>NC_059375.1:1120000-1397500 GCF_019703515.2 Myxocyprinus asiaticus | reverse complement strand
AAAACACTCTCACTTGGGCTGCTTCTAATTGGCCTCATGTAGACATGCTTCACGAAGCATTGATCGACACTAGAAATAATTCATGATCACATGCATTAGGATGGTGATGCATGCTTAGAAAATAATCCTGTGGCTAAATAACTAACTTTTGAGAAGACTCATCAGTGCATCAAGTAAAAAAAGACAAATCTATTTTCCAGTAGCATATGAATTATAAACAAGATTACTTGATTAACATTAAAAAATCTATATTGATTTTGATTGGCTTAAAATCCAGCATGGTTAAAGAAATAGTTCACCCCAAAAATGAAAAGTCATTCCAAACCTGTATGAATTTTCTTTTGTGGAGCATAAAAATACAGAGAATTTCAGAATACAGATGCACTTGACAGTGATGGTCACAAATGCTTTTGTTGTATGGAAAAGAGCCGCTCGGACTTTCTTCCAAACATCTTAAGTGTTCTATGGAAGAAAGAAAATCACATGCTTTGAAAACAAATAAACAGACAAAATTTTCATTTTTGGGTGAACTATTTATTCCTTTAAAAAACATTCTTGATAATAAACCCTTTATCTCCTTACCATGCAGCAGGCTATGTCTTTATTTATCTCTCTTACATTTATAAAGCATTGCAACAAAAGCCACCCATTTCAACAGCACAAATACCCCTTTCTAAATTGGCCTTGATTTTTCTTTGTAAATATGTGAATCAAAGGAAGCTTAGAGGCAGACATATCCTCTTAATATTTTTCAATCACTAACATATCAAAGCCCCGCCGTAGTTATTACAGGTTATTTGGTGAGTAAAATGAGAAAACTGAAAGGTACTTAATTATTTGAGGTCTTGCCATATCAGAGCAAATAAGCACCTCGGTGACAATGAAACAACATTTGGACACCTCCAAATGGACTGTCTGGAAGCCTCTTTAATTAACACATTTTTTATGTGAGTTATTCTTGGTCAGAGTATAATGAATGTAATTGCTTCTATGGACTGTCAATCACATATGTATATTACTTCACACAGTTATAATGGATACTTATAGTCTGTTTAAAAACCTATAAATATTTAATGTCATATTTGATTTGATTTGATATACAGTGCATGCATTCAACAGCTTTCAACTGGAGGCATTTCAATGATCGCAAGAGAAGATCAAATATATTGAAATTGACTAATCAATTAAACGTGATGGAATACAGTAAAGACAATTCATTAATGTAGTTTCTTCTTTATGCACAGCTCTATATTGCAGCTTCAGTGATAGTCGTGTGCATTTGTGAAGTGTTCTATAGTGCTGTCTGTCTTCAAGTGCTTTGTTTGAAGTGCTCTTAAAGGAAATACAATATCATGCCATTTGCACTTATTGTTTTCTCTCACTAAGGCTTTCAAAAGCCAAGATAAAGACAAGTAAAGTGCTATTTCAAATGGTCTTTCAGTCCCATTTCAAATGACATGACAAAACCCATTGACTGATTTTAAGACTCTCTTTGAGCAAATCTACAATACTTGTCAAGAGCAGGTCAAATTTCACCTCAAATATCAAATATATGCATTAAGAAAATGAAGCCATTAATGGGCCATTAATATTTTCATGACATCTATCCACACAAATGATGCGATCCGAGGAGCATTTGAACAGCGACGAAACACTTTCTTATGATGTGTTCCATTCATACAGTATGAGTAGACTGAGGCCGCTTGAACACTGTTGAAAAGGAGAATATGACTTCCTCTTGGGTGCTTTTGCTGCGTTCCAGACACCAGAGGTGGAATACACAAATTGAAATTTCAGTCAGTCCCACGTCACATTCACATGTACACGTCATATATAATAGTATGCACAGTTGCTGCCTTCATGTGCTATCGGAATTATCCTACTTCCCCCTTCTGAAGTGGTAATTATGAGTACGTTGCGTTCAAGTGCTTTGTTGTCGGAAAGAACAGGAAACGTGGACGACGACAGGTTCAGTCATACAGATTTCTTGAGTAACATTTATTTTGACACCATGATACATATTATAGAGTTTGTTTGCTGGCGATAATGGGATTTTGGTCAAATACAAGCTATGTTCGTGGTGTAAAAATGTACAATATGCATCAAATGGTTGCTGAACATACTTAACAAGTCGGATATATCCAGCTCTGAGTGGCGTTCCAGTCAATTTTTTCAAGTAGGAGTTCAGATTTCCGAGTTGTCTGGAACGCACTAATAGAGAAACTACAACATGTTTCAATAGTTTAACAGAAAACCATTAGAAACGCTTTGACAGATGAAACATGAAACCAATAAATACACAATTACAACAATATATGGTTTTGGTATTTTTACAATAAATAATTTGAGAAATGCTAACCAGTGTAGCCATTAGCATCGTATAGAAAGCTACACATAATATATTTTCTGCCACATTCTATGTATAAAATCCACATATGATCTGAAGAAAATATCATTGTGTACACTCTGTGGAGCACCGCGATTGTGGTGAAGTATAACAAAAGGCTTCATAACTGCATTGCGTATGGCCCTTCTGAAAAGGGAGAGCATAGATGCACTTACCAGAGAACAAAGGGAAAATGACATGTGAACTGTAATATCATAAAGTGGTGTTCCAGAAGAAGGGATAAAAATAAGGAAATGTACTATGATAAATGATGAAAAGTAAACAATAATTAATGTACCTGAGAAGCAACACTGCATAAGATATTTAGGCTTTTCTCTAAGAATACAATTTAAATAAATAAAGTGTATTTCATCTCACTGTACTAGCAGATTTTTGAATTTGTTATTCACACGTTTATAGTCAAAACAAGCTAAAACATCTGCCAGTGCTAAAGAAGAAATCCAAGGTGTTTAGATTATGTTACCCAGATAGCAAACTGACATAGAATCAAGACAGAATTGATGTCTCTCATAGCATCGAACCGACGTTGATCTCCGACTTTGACCTAACTGATCTCCGAACCCAAACACACACACACACACACAAAAACAAACAAACACAAGTGATCAGACCTACAAATGACTGGACACACACACACACACACATCACCACACACACACACACACACAGTTAGTTATCACCTCCCAGCAGTGTGAAATTAAACAAATGAGAGGTCGGAGTAGAAGCAGATGACCCTTAGGAGCAGAGGTCAGGGGGTCAGTGCTCCTGGCAAGTCCCATCTCCCTCTCATCCGCCCACATCTTGGAAATGCTCTGAATTTGGCTGTTGATACAATTCCCAAGATATCCAGATGTTTAGTGCAGGAGCAAGTGATGGGTGATCACAATTAACAAAAAGAGAGAGAGTGCTGTGACCTTAAAGGGATATAATTTACTCTCCTTCATGTCATTCCAAACCCATATAACTTTATTTTCAGAACACAACAGGAGATGTTTTAATGACTATCATGGAACTTTACCTGTTCAGTACAATGGCAGTGGATAGTGACTCTCTTTAAAGCTTAAAAAAGAATCCAATAAAGTAGCAATTACATTAACCTCGTTGGAACCCCCGTCCTCCTGCGTGGACATAATGTTTTGGCTTCGCTATATGCAATGCATAATTGAATTTCATTTAAACCAACTGATCTCAGTTCAGGACACACTGGGCTGTCAGTAAAGGATTAAACCTTTGACACACTGAGTCATGTGACAAAACAACATGGCACCGATCTCAGCGGAGTTTGTCTTTGGGAAAAACGGCAGCAAAACTAAGTTTTACATTGAAACTAGTTTGAGTCTAAAGAGTAGTGTCTCTAGGACCCCATTTCCACCTGGTATTAAGATGCTTGTTTCGGATGATCCAATCACATGTGGTCAGCCCCAAGTCTAAAGGGGGTCTAAAACATTTAACACATAACACATATGAATGTGGTCAAAAACGTATTTGAAGATTTATTTACAAAGGCCTAAGGCACAGGGTGGTATGGGATTGCCACACTTTCAGCTTTATTATTAATCATGTAATATAAGGGCTCTCTCATTGGGATTTTCAGGAAGGACTGACACTGCTTAACCAGCATGCAATTCCAATGCTGGTCTAGGCTGGTTTATGCTGGTTAGTGCTGGTTTGGTGCTGATCTAGCTGGTGGAGGCACCAGAACACCAACATCCCATGCTGGGGGACCAGCACCCAAAACACAATCATGTGTGTTCACCCTCCTTTTGGCTGGGATTAATTTTCTCAGGATTATCCACTCCTGTACCATTTCATTATAATTTCTGTTGTTTCTCATTCAGTTAAGATCTATTCCCAAATCAGAAGACATTTCAAATGGCATAAATGCTCCATTTGTGGCCCACTAATTGCTAATCATTCATTTCTTTCTCCTTGTCAGACTCATTGCTTCACACTTTGTATGGTAAAGACATCTGTTCAAAGACCTGTTTGTTGATAAATTTATTTCTTCTTTTCAACAGTTACAGCAGAATTTTAATTTACCTAGCTCTCAAGTGCGCAGTTTTGTCAAAAATAATTTCCCATTTTTTTCTGATGAACCACCGAATTCACCAATAGATTCATGATTTTTTCGTAACCCATTCACAAAGATGTATCTTTGTGAATGGGGTGTATCTATTATTTATAACAAATTGTCAATTTGTCATATATATATATATATATATATATATATATATATATATGTAAATCAAATTGTTTATTATGTTTCCAGGTGTTGGTTATTCATGTTGTTGAGACATTACAGACATTAAATGATTTTCTGTGAAGCTGAATTAATAATTCTGATTCAAAGTAATGTCCAGCATCATCCAATCACTGTCAACCATGTTAAAATAAAATGATACATTATAAATTCTGACTCTATGTACTGATTATCATTGTCACATGTCTGTCAAACATGTTGAGTGATCCAAACATCATCTGCAGCCTGAAACTGAACTTTTGATCAGATTTTAGGAGTGAATGCACTTAACTGCATAGAGAGCTATAGGATGATCCCTTGCTCACTATTTAGTGAATGACTTAACCTCCAGTGTGCTGTCTGTCTGCACTGGTCTCAGAACAGTTAGAAATGCACCTCCATATAAACATTTTCCAGCTTTTGCATGAATAGATTTATTCTCAATGTGAAAATGTAAAATAAAGCTATAAATCTTGACATCTGTAGACTGCTTGGCCCAATCATGAGAGCTTGATTACACTTCCTTGTGCCTGACATATGTGCAGAGAGTTGTTTTTAGGTGGAAGCGATGTAAGAGGAATACATATTTTATGAACCATATACCCTAACCCAAACCCCATCTTTAAAACTAACCGTCAGATGAGTAAAAATGTAATCTTGCACGATGTAAAGACGTCAGAAGGGAGATGGTGCTTTTATTTCAGGAGTTCAGGTTTCATATGTTGTTTAATTTTTACATATTAAACATATTCATATTTACTCTTTTTCATGTTTAAATGATTGTAAGTAGTTTAACCAAATATCCAAATATTTTAACTAATTTATAAAGTTTTGTCTGTTACAGTTTGTTACATGATTTTTGTGATTTTGCACATTATTGTCCACTAAAATTGTATTTTTTTAAAATGGCATAAAATGAATAAATATGATGTGATGAATATTGACAAAGGACATTTTTGTCCAAAGGAAAATTATGACTATTATAATATAATAAAATTAGGTATTTAATATACAATCATGTGGAGTGCGATGTTGGACCAATGAGATTTCACTGTGGGCAGGGCTACCTAGTGCAAGCCACAGAAATAGAAACCGAACAACCGACGAAGTGTGCTGTTGCTTGCAATATGTTACAGTTGTGGCTGGTTAGGACAAAATTTTTATCACCTGTGGCTTTACACCGTGTCTGTGCCAGGTGTGATGCAATAAAAGCTGCCTCTTCCATGTTTTTGAACTAAGCCACCTCAACAATCGACAGGGCATTTTGTTGATCGTTTTGTTTCAGTTTCTGTGGCGATGTGTTCGGTTGCTCCGCCTACAGTGAAATCTCATTGGTCCAAAATCCCACTCTAAATAAACATCAAACATCAAACCTGTTCTGATTGGTTGTGATCAGTGTTGGGTAATTTACCGAAAAAGTAATCTACTACAAATTACAATCACTCAGAATGTTTTACTCATTACTTTATCTGAAAAATAATCACATTACTAATTACTTTTAAGTTGTTTTTTTATACACTTTTCACAGAAAAGTTTGTTTTTCCACTCAACAAATTCAAAATAATGTCTATATTTCCTCCTCGTTCATTGTCACACACAGGTCATCCACTCTGTACCGCACGTTTCTCTCTTACAATGACTTGATATGACAGAAACACAAACAGATGTACATATGAGCATACAGTAATTCATGTTTTAAATGTATTTTGCATAATATTATTTTAGAAATACAGTATGTGTTACCCAAGTAATGTACTTAAAAGTGATTAACCGATTATCTGATTACATAATTTTAACTTGTAATGTGTTACACTACTTTTTGACTAAAATGGCTCAGCATTTTCGCTTGTTAGGACAAGGTGTAATATTGTCATGTTTTTAGTTTTTTTTTTAGTTTACAGTATAGATAATGGTGAGATTTGCTTAAACATTTGAAATAAAAAAAACATCATGTATGTCCCTACCAGGTGTTCCTGTATCTCAGCTTGTAGAGCAGAGCAATAGCAATGCCAAGATCATGGGTTTGATTCCTGAGGAACATACCATCTGATAAAATGTATAAGTTCAATGCACAAGTCGCTTTGGATCAAATTGTCTGCCAAATGCATCAAATGTAAAAATAAATAAATTAAATCTCATTTTGAGTTATTTGCCATTTTAAATCAGTTATGAGTCAGGATTAACATTCCCAATAAAAAGTACTGTGAGGGCACCATCACTGATAGCACATATACATCACCCAGACGTCTATTTGATGTGTGTGTTTACATCTAGGTTTTTTCCTCATCTGAAATACGTCTATAAAGGCCCCAATATACTTTGGGAGAAGTTATTCTGCATTCAACGTTCAGAGCCAAAAAGAAGTTCTAAACAGCCGAGCAATGGTATATTGTTTGCGGACATTCAGACACCCGCCACACTGCTATGGGAGGCGTTTAGAGGAGCATTTAAATATGAGGACGCTCTGTAAAACCTGAACTAATGTGACATTTAAAATGTATTATCAATTACCTTATACCTCATTCTATAGAGTACAATTTACATGAGGTCAGTAAAGGAAGTTGTTTTAACCACTCTGATGATTTAAAGTAATATTTAATTTGTCTTGTTTGGATTCTAAATTCATGACGCTAATGTGCTAACATGTTAAACACGGCCATAATATGAGCTGGTTACACTCTGTTATTGTAATTTAAGATGACACTGATACTACTGCAAAGATATGTTTATAAAAGAGTGTTGATGTTCAGAATACAGACAAGAATGATAAGAGAGGCATCTTTCTTCAGGCAGATGTGTGAATGACTTTCACTGCAGATGGCACATGAGTGAATGGGCACTATATTAAATATATATTAAACTGTTCATCTCAAGCACAACTGTTAACACTCAGCACCATAAACTATCAAACAGTGATGATAGTCGTGGGATGTGTAAATACAAATGAGCAATGTGTCTTGACGTCACAAACAGATTTCAAAGTGAGATGTTTCAGCAGGGTGGCAACTATAAATGCTCTTTTTAGACTGGGGAGGAAGTTTTGAGTTCTGAAATGTACAGTATGTTTTTATAGTACAGTTACCTCTTATTTGTCTAAATATCAAGGAAAATGTGATTCTCCATTTCATGACCCCTTTAAGATGTTTCCTCTCGGATGTCAGTAAGACATTCAGATGTCTTTGAGACATTTATGATTTAGAATGTTTGTAAATCTGATCTTTTTAAGATGTTTAGCAGATTTTAATTAGATTGTGATGCTTTCCACATGAGAAGATCTAAAACAGACATCTGGGAGATGTAAGTGTGTTATCTGGGATGGCACAGCGATGGTATAAGATGATAATGGCAATTTATGATTACCACACTCATATACAAAAGCATTTGCATGGTACTTTAAGGTATATCAAAGAATGCAATCATGCATGCATTGTAATTCCATGCTTTTTCGTCTGTTACAAGGCAAACCTTTTATACATTTTGCATTGCACTGAAAACCCCCTGCTTGATAGGATATTGTTGGCAAAAACATCCAGCTCATCTCAGGGTGTATGGTAAGATTTAATGAATTGTGACAAGTATCGCTTTACAGCAATATGGGCAGCTCAAATTTTTGGCTCATGAGCCCTGCAAAATGTGGCTTCATTGGCACCATGTGAAAAGAAGCTGCTACCGTCGATTCATCCTGTGGCACTAATCCCCTCAATGAGAATTTGCTTTCATTCGGCCTGGTTTCGCTCTGACAGGCGTGAATCCACCCCAATTTACAGACTACGTGGGGTTCCCTGAAAGCGCCCTCCCCGCGCTGGTTTGATCTCAGCCTGCGTCTTCGCCTCAATGAGGCGCTTCATTAGCTTTAATATGTGAAGTGTGCCAAGACCTGCCCGGCCGCAACACGGGCATGGCGTGAATATACCCCCCCACATGGGCACACTGAATCTGCTTTTGTTGCTCTTGAATATTGCAGTATGTGGAGTGTGTGGGGGGTTCGAGCGCTGGTGGTGTGTTCTTTGCATAATTGGATTAGACTGAACGCTGCGGATGTGGCCTGTCAATTAGACCTTTATGAACTGCTCTTTATTGTCTGTGAATATTTCATGTACAATGAGTGGATTATATGAGACTGAGTAAAAAGCTTTCAATTATACCGCTGTCATCGATGCATCATTGCAAAAATAATACTAAACAACAACAGCAAACTTTGTCAACTAGCTACTTAATGTAAGTAATGAGTAATACAAAAGCACAACACATGTAATTAGTATTACTATTGTAACACATTGTTAGTGCTACTGCTATTGTAATAAAGTATCATGGTTTTCTTTAAAGTACACGTACATGAACATTGTTATTCCTCAGTAACATGGTATTACCGTCTAATATATATAAGGGCTGTCGATTTAACATGTTACGTTAGTGCGATTTAATTATGTAAAGGACAATGTCCAGTCAGCTGGTTGTTATTGCAAAATGAACCCTGACAGGGTGATCAGGACTCTGACAAAATCGAAGGACTCTTGTGCCTGAAGGGCTTATTTTGCAATTACAATTGGCTGACTAGACATTATCCCAATTATTACATGGCTACTAACCAAATACATTATTCAATGGACATGAAATATTGATCTGTGTATAAATTATGTAATTATACAAGAACAAAGCAATAGATGAACAGCTGAATTCTACCTCCGGTTTGTTGATGTTTATTTAGTAAATAATGACCGTCTGACTGCTCATTATCCCACTTATTATACGACTACTTGGCAAATAAATCAATAAATGGACATGAAACACTGATTTGAGTTGAAATTATTTTATTAGCTTACTTCACAAGAGAAGTAGGAAAGATGACTCGCAATACCCGGATATGACTTAATCCCTGTATGTGCAGTATCAGACCACCCATTGACCAATCAGAATTGAGTATTCCAGAGAGCCGTGTAATAAATAATAACACATTAAATAATTAACACAATTAATCATGTTACACACACACACAGAAGAGATGGTGTTTTCTGGTGGGCATATTTTATTGTTGTACACACTGTGAAATCAATAAAACAACGTTGGTTAAGACAGTTTCACAGCACGTTGAAGTATTACTGGCATTATAACTTCTTCCTATGAATGTGTAAAATACTGTATGCACAGAAACTCACATTAGACAATTCACCCAATGCATATCATTAGAGCATACATGCATCATTTAATGTAAAGGCAAATTGGGAAAATAATCATGTTGTTCTACCAAATACGAATGTAAACTCTCTAACATTAAGATACAAATGAGTATTATTTATTGATAATAAGCATTTGATAAGCATTTACTGGTTGAAGGCACTTATGAGTATTTACCAGAGGTGTAGTCAAGACCAGACCCTCCAAGACCCAGACCAAGACCTGTCGGTCCAAGAACCAGGCAGTACATTTCAATGAACCAAGATGCTGAATTTATATTTGAAGAATATTCTCTCTCTACTGTGGCTGTACACCACAGTAGAGGTCTGCATGGCATTGGTCTGATTTTCACTGCATGTACACCCATTCCTTTTATTCCCCCACCACCTCACCCCCAGGTGTCAAAGCTGTTTAGTTTTCTGCCGTAATAAAAGATAAAAAAGTGTCATATATGGCTCTTTATTGCAGGCATCATTTAAAAAAAAAAAAAAAAAAAAAATCCTAAAGGAATGCTAATAGACTGTTAATGAAATAATACAATTTCAGTTTGTCCAATAGGATCGTAATGTATTCTTAGTGAATACTTATCTGATTCCTTTAAGATTGATTCAAAATTATGAAAACTTCCTTTAAGAATTTTTGCATCATAAATGAACTCTCAAAACACATATGGCTGCTTCACATGTTAACGTTAAATGCCAAATTTGCTAATCAAAGTTTAGCCAAGAGATGAAAACTTTATTGAAAATGATTGTTGGACAATTAAACTATTAAAACAACTATGCATAAACAGAATGTTCTTTACTGACAATAACACTGACCATCTCTGATCGAAATAAAGACAAATACTGATGTAAAATAATGGCGATAATTGAAAAGAACAGTTTGAAAGAACTGATTAGGTAACTGAGAATTGTATTTCATATGCATTATTACTATAACAAAATAACAATGTTTATTTTTCAAAATCATGTCTGTTGATTGCATGAATGCAACGGCCAATCAGAGGCATTTAAATTTAAAGGATTTGTTCACATTAATTGAATTTACATTAATTAATTCAATGGAGTTGCATGGATTACTTTTATGATGGCTTTATGTGCTTTTTGGAGCTTCAAAGTTCTGGACCTACAGAGCTGAAATATTCTTCCAAAAATCTTCATTTGTGTTCTGCAGAAGAAAGAAAGTCATATACATCTGGGATATCATGAGGGTGAGTAAATGATGAGAGAATTTTCATTTTTGGGTGAACTGTGCCTTTAGGTCACCAGCGCAGAAGACATCTGCTCAGCGCACACTGAGTTCAGCTGCTGCACTCTCGCAAATGACCTCATTATAAACAACAAGGTGTAGAAACAATGTAAATTTATTGTGCAGTGTAGACAGCTTCATTGATTATAACGGGAGTTTTGGCGAGAGTGCAGAACAGTGAGTTCACGCTGAACATAAGTGATTGACTGCTCCAGTGATTATAATGGGTGTGTTTGTTGCTCGCTTTATGTATATAATTTAATCATAATTTGAATGACAGTTGTTTTTCATGCTGCTAGAAAGGAACAATGTGAAGTTGACCGTTTAGTCACTGTCTTGATTTACTGCATAGAACAGCAATAATTCTAAAAATGATTCTAATGGCCTCTACAGGACAGTTATAACCATAAATCACCAATGATTACTTTGTGTTGTTAGACCATAGGTCTTGCACTTACAATTCATGTTATGAGCAAGATAATGCTTATCAAAGCATGCATGATGACACAGAGGCAGAAGTACTTGCAAATTCTCAGTAATGGTGAAGATGCCACGCCAACTAATGGTTGAAATAATTATCACATTTAGTGCACTGGTAATACACTGCGGTCTTGACTAGGACCATAAGCCGAGACCCAGATTCAGACTAAGACTTTATGTGTTAAGACCCAGACCAAGAACGAGTTTATACACAAGATCAAGACCCTAACTCTGGTATTTAATCTATTGTTTAACTCTACAGCCTTACAACAGTCAGTGAAACATTAACTGAATGCATCACTGTTAAATAATATTAAAGATGCTGTAAGCGATTTCAGCCATTCTACTTCCACAAGACTGTGCCATTGGATTAGCCACACCCCTTTTTCCAAAACGCAGCACTCCAAAGACACCAAAATATGAGCTTTATTGAGAGCAGAAACGGATGTTAAAAACAACAATAGCGCCCTCAACTGACTACTGTTATGAGCAACATGGCATAAAAACGCATCATGCCTCAATAATTCACTGCAACTACAATACTATGAGAACATGCAAAATGATTGACAGGTCAAAAGTGTCTTTGACTGTGGACACATTTTTGTTTGCTGTTTACAGAGTTTAGAGCTGTCACAGAGACCGGTGAGATATCTCACAACACTTATTTCATTAATATCTTTCAGGGAGTAGAGACATTTTATGGATACCTTTCCATGAAGAAAACGCTTACAGCACCTTTAATTGTTAATGACTCAACATTAGTAAACTCTCTCTAATATCAAGATAAATAGCTCTGTAACTGAAGCCATTGGCGATGTGATACATTGCACCACTCGCAGTTCCTCGTGCGGGCATCGTCCATCGTGGCTGAGTCTGCTGCGGAAGGGCCGATTTGGTTATTTTTACAGCATTAACACACTATCACATTGAACAAACAAAGTGATTACATATATAAACACTTGATGAACATGGTCTGCGATGTCACATCACGCAGCTTACCTGTGAAATCAATAAAACACAACGTTGGTTAATACTGTTTCACAGCACACTGAAGTATTACTGGCATTGTAACTTCTTCCTATGAATGTGAAACCTCGTTGTGAGCTCACTATCACCACCTAGTGTCATACGCCAGTACACACAGGTATTTAAGAGTATAATAAGTATACTAATAAAATAAAAAAATGAAAATACATAAGGGCTATACAAATCTATACAACTATAATCACGCCTCCAGAGCCGTATGTAAATTCCATAATAAAAGTAAGTTATTTGTACGTTTATTTACGAGCCATGTCAGCAGAGGGCAGTCAGCACGTCTCAACAAACCTCACAAGCAGTGCAGACACAGAATGAGGGTCGTGTCTAGAAGGGATCTCTCTCTCGTCAACTTCTCGTGCATGCACATTCTGTTAAGATGCTTTCGCCTGTGCTTTTTCTCAGCGTATTAATGATGGAAAGCATTAGAAATATCACTAATTTAACATTATTATTATCATAGAGTGACTATTTGCACTAGGTGTTAATACCTGCCACATAGTGTGGCTATTTGCACTGAAATAGTCTGGTAAAAATAAAGAAATGAAAGACAAACTGCTCCTTTAGTGTCTCTGCAATGGCTTAGTGTGATAAGACGTTGTAAATGTGCTTTTTCTATGCGGATGACCTGAGTTTAATCCTCCTTTTGACCCAGTTTTCCCCATCCTGTTTCCTGTCTCCACTCTTAATATTTTTCTTTAATACTACTTATAATAATTAATAAAATGAATATAAAGGTTCATTTCCTCGCAGTGATAGGTTGGTGTAGGGTGTCTGTGGGACTCTAAATAAATACACTGCAGTGAAGCCCTGTTAGTATTTAATTAGAGGTGCAAATAGTATCTAGCTGGGTCCCAAACAACAAACTATACACTATGCACTCAGCCATGTAGTGTATGAATTTTCAAAGTGTAGAATTGAAGCATTCGCCGTTTAACAGCTGGCGGAAGTGATGTTTCAAACCCAAGCATAGTGTTGCCGCTAGCTTTAGCGTGTTAGCCAATCTCATTTCAACACTTATATCTCAATAATAATATACATATTCATATTCATGGTATGATGGGAAAGCGTTTTACAAACTTTTGTAAGGTGCTGTCTTCACAGAAGTTTCGCTAGTTGTCATATTCTCCATTATTTACAATCATTTTGCCAGATCACCATCGCTGCCGATAACTCTCTAATATATAGCCCCTTCCGCTATGTATGGCAAGCCGCGTGTGCTGAGTAGACGAAATGTCCAACATTCCACACTCCGTTTTTGACAGTTGAAAAAGTGCATCATCCAGGTACTCATGGTACACTTTTTTGTTGCATTTTCAGTGTAAACATACTACTCACACTACTTACACTTCAAAATGATGTAAAATAGTGCAGAAGTGTGCGGTTTGGGACGCACCTCATGTCTAACACTATTTGCACTTAGTGCAAAGATGTTGCTATTTACACTTAGTGCAGTGCCTCTGCCTTATTATTATCCTGTTATCTTCTTGAAATCTCATATAGCATCCCATGTTTCTTGGATACAGTAATATTTTGACATAAGTTCATGTTAAGGCACATATTACTTTAAATCTTAGATTCTGTTATTGTGACTTAATTGACATTAATAGAAATTCATGAATTAAAAAGTGTTTGTGTTGGAAAAAAAACAGCTGCCTTTTAAAGACGTTTAACTCTTTTAGAGCTTGGAAATGTAAAACAAATCTTGTGGATATTTTGTTTGTGTTCTGCAGCTCGCACTCCTTTCCAGCTGAATCGCAAACAAATGTGTCCCCACTCAAGATATACTTTATGTCCACTGAAGTGCAGATGCAATCTTTGTTTATGAAAATATAAAGTTACATCTGAGTGAATTGGAACCCAGGGCTTCTTGTACAAGAGGCGAAATGTTATCAGTTGACCACCCAGTTAGACTCTCAACATCTGAGCTGATTGATGTAATTCTGACTAACAGTATCTCATGACCGAAAGTAGCAGACGTAGAGCTAAAGTTATGAATTTAATATGTGAAATATTTATTTTAGAGCTTGAATTGATCGTCAAAACTGACTGTTCATCAAAACAGACAATTTGAAATAATATTTTACAAGCGCTTGCTGTGCGACTTCAAATTAATGCTGTGTAAGAATCTTGCGAGATTGACGAGAGAGGGATCCCTTCTAGACACGACCGAGAACGAGAGCCGCAAACATCACGACTCGTTTTTGCATTGCTGGATAAATAACAACAGAATGCAGGGATCTCCAGACACGATTTTCATAGTTTAAACGACTTTTAAACAAAATTTATGTCACCTAAATGTTAAACAAAACCAAAGTATTATTTGAGCTCCAGTCTTTGTTTAAATGCTTGAAATGCTGGTTTGTTTTGTTAATGAAGGAAAAGCTGTAATCTGGACAAAGTTTTTAAGATGATGAGAAACCAATTCAGTCGTGTGTTCAAACTTTTGAAAAACTTTTAGTAGTGTACATATACAGTATGTTTAAATATTTTACATTTTAAGCTATTCTAGAAAGGCAAGAGCAATCTTTATATATGGCTCACATACTGCCTACAACGGACGCGTCAGTTGGCGCACGCGACGCGCCGCAAAACACTGAAGCGGCAGTGTCTGGAAGGTAACCCCTCGGCAGCCTAAGTCTCGCGAGAGTCTCATTCGACGTTACTAAGGTTAGGTTTATGATTAGATTTAGCGGTAGGGTTAAGGTTACGTCTCGCGAGACTTTAGGTAACTGAGGGGTTACCTTCTAGACACGAACACTGGATGCGTCGACGTGCACATACTAAATGACGTACAGAAAGCACGGACCAATCAACGGCGAGCTCGTTGACTTCAGCAACGGTTTAATGGGTAAATAACCTGTGTCCTGCTTTATTTTCAACGGCAATCCACTGATATACACATTTACCTCTTATTAAATCATTGTTATTATTATTGTGTTTTTGTTTTTTGCTAAAACTGCGTATACATGCGGTTGGAAAAAAAAGATGATTTGAATTAGTTAACCAGAAACTTCATGAGCTAGCTTTAATGCAACAGTCAGAAGTTATTTGCAAGAAATAAAGTTCATGGCAAAAAGATAAACACGTGATACTTAGAAAGTGAAATCATTGCTCCCTTTTTCAGACAATAAAGTGGCATCCGTCTTTGATTATAATGGGAGAGATCTGTTTCTGACGCGACGCGACGCTCGACGCGAGTGTCAGGACGCCCGTTAGTGATCACTGACACGGATCTAATCCACTTTTGATGAACTGTGTTAATGGACTCCCTGTGGCGATTATCAAAGAGACTCATTTCAGTTCATTTCTCCGCGCGTGGACTTCCCCCTTAAATCGCCTCTTGTGTCCTCTGGAGTGTCAGTCCATCATGTCCCGTCCGGACGCGCAGTTCATCTGGACAGAGACCGGCAGAGCGCGTCCACAGGACCCGTGTGCTCTCGTCCAGCTCCGCCTCTCCGCACTCGCGTATCCCGCCGAAGACCAGAGCACCATCGCCCGAGCGCGGAGACGCCGCAGACTGGCCGCTAACGCCCGCGAGAGGAGGAGGATGCTCGGCTTGAACGTGGCCTTTGACCGCCTGAGGAGCGTCATTCCCAGCGTGGAGAGCGAGCGGAAACTGTCCAAGTCTGAGACGCTTCAGATGGCGCAGATCTACATCAGCACTCTGAGCGAGCTGCTGGAGGACAGAGACGGTGACCGGACATTACTGATGATGGCGGGGCAAGAGACCACACAAGAGCAGAAAACTGTTCCCACCTGCAGGACAAATTCATACGCGGGGGATTTCGGGCGTCCGACCTGCTGTGACCCTGAAACACCCGACCTCTTACAGATGAACCTGCTGGAGAGAAGCAATGGGGCAAAATAACGCGGAGTGTGTTGTGATTATTTGTTGTATAAATATACGTCTGGAATATTATTCAAATATTTGCTACAAATAAATATTTTCTGAAGAAATCTCCTAAATTCGCATTACAGTTATTAAAAATGTCAGTGCAGCTCATTACCATCATGATGCTCGGGTGTTCTGGGTCAAAAGTCTCTAAAAACGGGGATTTTCTTTTTGGAGTGACTTTGACAAAACGGTGCAACGTTTCATTGAGTGGAAGTTCTCAACACAAAACAGATCATAATTCATAACCTTCATACACACTTACCAGTGTATTATTTATAAGCATTTGTATTCACAATGATACTAATAACTGTTATTAATATGATTAGGCTTATTATTACATTAAAAATGTTTTGAATTGATATATTTATACAGGTTTATATAAGTAGAAAATGTTCATATTAATTCCAAACCACGAATTAATCGAATGAATTCCATGATCATTAGTATTAATAACATAAGACAAACGTGTTGAGACTTCTGTGCGTTACTTAATGTTTTATCACTGTGCCAATCAACCCCAAGATACACACTTTAAACATTCAACACAACTCAATATTTGGTGACATTGAATACATTTGGTTTTTACCTAAGAATGAAAACTATCATTTACACCTAGTTGAGGAAAGAAAAGTGTGCCAAGCAACCACCGTTTATTACAAGCAGTAATGGTAAATTCATGAACATGAAAGAGACTGTCAAACTAATGAGGACTGTTGATACATTCGCTTGTTTAATAAACATAATAAAAAATATCCTTCTAGATTGAATGTAGTATGTGTAATACACCACGAATACAAATAAAATCTTTTTCGTGAAAACTGAAAATCATTTGGAATAGATTCATTGGCTCCATTGTGTGAATACAGAAGAAGTTTGACCGCTGTTGCATTTTCACTTCGCTTTCAAAAATTGTCTTAAGTTTATGAAAGTTAAAATGTTCAGGGGATGTTTTCACATGGGCAATTAAGAAACAAATATATTTCTAGTCAAATACTTAGAAAATTGCTCAGTTCCAAGTGTTAGCAATCATCAACTTTTAAAGAGACTTTGCTGTTGTGATCCAGTTCAGAGTGTCAGCTCTTGTTTAGCTTTTGCACAGATTTAACAAATGATTTAACTTACTACAATTCGGCTACACTGAGTGTCTGAGGGTTAGTCTAGAGATTTTTTCCACTTGTTTTTTCCTCCAGATGAAAATCGTACATCCAAGTGGCGCAAGTTACAAACCGAAGTTTAACACAAACGATTCATTAACCCCAAGCAACAGTACATCACTGACGCTTGCCTTAGCTAACACCAATGACGGGTGTATCCGATTACAAAGTCATTCGTTTAATCTAATTACTTTTAAGGCAAAAAAGTAATGTAATGCATTACATTAAGGTAAAATAATCAGAAATGTGATTACGTTTTAGATTAAGTAATCAGTTAAGTAATGATTACACTTTTAGAGAAGTAATAAGTCATTTGTATTGGATTATTTAGAGTAACTTACCCAACACCACTAATACACTGTGAAGCAAACACCAAAGATGACAATTAGTCAAAGTACTGAAAGTAGCCATTTTTATTCGAGTAAAATTATATACAAGTAACCAAAGACATTATTTCTGAAATTGGTACAAATGTTCCTGCAGCTGACTTTTCGATAACTCTTTAATCTTACCTCAAAGAACACAACTGAGAAAAATGCAGTATAAAATAAAAAAGATTGGATTCAGAAAAGTAGTCTATCTAGTTCTCCAACAGCACAATATTTACATGAGTATTTACAGTTCATGTTGATTCATTCATGTCCAGCCGTGTGAATTCAGTCCTGCGGCAACATTTGGAGCTCTCACACACACACATACACACACAGTGACCTGAATCAGCCCATGACCCCACAGAGAAAATACCCAACATGACTCAGTGTGACAGGGTGAAAATCAGCCGTTCAGCAGTGGGAAAAAAATGACCGCTAGAAATATACATGAAAACCAAAAATGATTCAAAGTTAAATGCATACAAGCCTGAATTAGCAAAAAACAGCTTGTTTTACCAACCTGTGATGAGCATTGTGCACATTAAAAACAGTAACCTTTACTTCAGTCTATGCACAACAGCAGCAAATGTCTGAGCATTTGACACCATTAAAACACTTATGAAAACAAACTTATGAAGAAACTGAAATCTACTGGCCTCAACAGATGTCAAGTGTTTAAAGAAATATTTCAGGTTCAGTACAAGTTCAGTTCAATCCACAGCATTTGTGTCATAATGTTGATTAACACAGAAAATATTTTCTACTCGTTGAAATACTGTTTCAAAAGTATAGACACAAGACATAAACAATACGAATTGTCTATAAGTTTCCACAGATGTGGTTAGTAAGTGATTTTATGACAGTAAAATCATGTGAACACACATATTGTTCATGTCTTGTGTCTATACTTTTGAAACAGTGAGTATTTTAATGTTTACAGATTGACCCCATTGACTTCCATTGGAAGTGTCTCACTGGAAAAACGAGGAACTAGTTGAAATTCATTTTTGCGTTAATCAATATTATGACACAAATGCTGTCGATTGAACGGAACTTGTACTGAACCCAGAATATTCCTTTAATTCAGTCTTGCACTAAAAATGGATCATGTATAATTTTAGTTTGACACACTCCAGAAACGAGTTAAAAGTGTGGTGAACGTTTGATGTGAGGTTTGGTGCAACTCTTGGTTATCTAGATAGTAATCATCATTCTGTGAAACTCTCATAAGATTCATGAACTTCGTTTAATGGTGTCCTGCTGCAGTGTTCACCCTAACTGAAATAAACTTGGTTACTATCTAAACATGACCCATACCCAAAAGATGTCCTGGCTTTAAAACACCTATTAATGTATTCAAATTCACTGTAATCAGAACAGATTAGAATTCATCCTCATGTATTGTGCATTATTCGAAGGCATTTTCAAAATGGTTTTTAAATGGCAGTTTTGGGCCACTAAGGTTTGAAAATGAGAGTTGATAATGACTTCACCTCCACAATTACCACTGCCACCATTATGGCAATTGGCACAAACACTTGTGTTGTCACGACTACTGAAACATTCTAAAAACGCTTCATCCCTCTCCTGCCCTCGTGAAAATAAAGAGAGACGTAATTTAATCATTCGTACACCTTTGACACGGCACTATGGATTAAAAACGATCTTCTGCAACACAAAAGGAGCACATACTGAAGTGTAGAGAATGAATTTGAACCAGGAGGGCAGGTCATTCTGCTGTTTCAAAGAGAACCAGAATCTTGAATGGTGTTTTAGATTCACCCTCCAATCTTTGGGGTCAGTGTCGAGCACTCGGAAATTGACAGACGTTATAGTGGAATAACAAGAAAAACAGCAGGGAGGGAGCAGCTTTTAACAAAGTTTTATCAAAGCTACTCTCAATTTCTGCAGCGGTGAAAGTGAAAATACACGGCAACAGTTCAGCAGAGGTATAAAGGAGGACTTTAGAAGTGACACAGTTCTCCATCACTCAATGCAACGAACACTTGAAGAAACTCAAAATCAATAGAGCTTCTTTTAATGAAGTTCAGGGTATGATGTGCTTGAAGCTTCATTCTGTCGAGTCTGAGTAATGAAGATACTGCTTTTTCAGGTATGTGTGTGCTGAAGTCTGTGTATGAATCTCCATGATCACACTAGCAGTGTTCCAGATAATCAATGACTCTGGAGATTGACTTCTGGCCCGCAGTGCCCACATCACACTGAAATGAACAATTAAACACACAATCAGTCAATTCATATAACTGGTTTCTTATTAAATGTCCTGAACACATGAGGCAGCAGAACATTGGGATTGATATTACAATGCACTAACACATAACTATACTTAGAAAATGATCTTGCTACATTCATGTCACAAATGTCTCTTTTACTGTCACTGATATACATGAAATAGTTCAATTCACTACTCAAGTGATGAAAGTATTCTGAAAATTATAGCAGTCTGCTCTTCTGGAGGTTGATTTTAACTATTCATTTTAAGTTGTGTATTCAAATTTCATCCATTTTTCTCGATTGCGTCATTCACAGTGCATCATGTGAGTGGGCGGAGCTGCAGAGCTCTTTTGATGTGATTCTTTGATTGGTTGATCTCTCTTCAGGATTATGGGTAGTGTAGTTCTTCACCAGGATGCTATTAAAGGTCTTTTTAAAATGAAGTTGAAATAACACAGACTGATGTCTTCAACAGGAGCATACACTATCGATTAACAACCTCAGAGGTCTGTCTTTAAATAAATAATTAGCAATTACTCACCCTCATGCCATCCCAGATGTGTGTGATTTTCTTTCTTCTGCTGAACACAAATGAAGATTTTTAAAAGAATATTTCAGCTCTGTAGGTCCACACAATACAAGTGAATGGTGACCAGAACTCTGAAGCTCCAAAAATCACAGACAAAAATATAACTGTACATTTTGACAGCAGTCTCCTTGGCAATCATGATTTCAAGCTCGATTACACTTCCTATAGCACCATCTAACACTCTGCACAAGCGTCAAGCACTAGAAGGTGTAATCGAGCTTGAAATCATTGCCAAGGACACTGCCGTCAAGATATACATTGAAAAAGGAGTTATATTTTGGTCTGTTCTCACCCAAAACCAACTGGATCACTTCTGAAGACATGGATTAAACCACTGGAGTCTGATGGATTATGTTTATGCTGAGGTTATGTGCTTTTTGGAGTTTCAAAGTTCTGGCCACCATTCACTTGCATTACATGGACCTACAGAGCTGAAATATTCTTGTTAAAATCTTCATTTGTGTTCAGCAGAAGAAAGAAAGTCATACACATCTGGGATAGCATGAGAGTGAATAAATGATGAGAGAATTTACATTTTTGGATGAATTATTTTTAAACATTTATATTTAAAATGTTTATTGTTAAAAATAAGAACCTATTGAGATTTTTCTTTATTTTTTACTTCTTGAACCAGACTGTTGCACTCTATAGAGTTTGAACAAATCACATTATTCAGCTTTTTAATGGCCATAACTGTAGACAGTTTTTAGTTCATTGTTTTCATAATACAAAGTTTTCTATTTCACTTGATTGCTTTTTTTTTTCCAACTGCAGTTCTATGAATCTGAACTGAACATTTGATACTGCTGTTAAATACCTGACAAAATTCAAGCACTGTTTACTTCTTTGTATTGTTGTTCTATTGTGTGTTTGTTCAATCACTGTTTCCTTATTTTTTATTTTATTACTGACTGTTTACTTGAATAATTACTTGAAAAACGTATTGCAATGTTTCCTTAATTGAGAACCGTGTTAATTTTCCACTCACTATTAGTTTGGTCATAATTTTTGATTACCTTTACATTTTGTCAGTATTTCATTGTCATATTCATTTATTTTAGTCAGTTTTACTCTGACTAAATGGGCATATACATTTTTATTCAACAAAAAAAATCATTTTTGTTGACAATGCGCAAAATGACAAAAACGTATCAAACTGTAATAGACCAAACTTTAATCAAATCAACATTTTGATGTTTTTATTTATAACCTAGTAACAATTACTTTTTATAATTAAATTATAATATCTAATTATAATTAAAGATGAATATGTTTAATATGTAAGATTAAACAATGAGAAAACTGTAGTGAAATAATATATGAAATATACTGAAGTATTCACTACTTTTAGAAGTGACTCACGTTTAGACAGTTTCTGATATCACGTTACATGTAGTGTGTTTTTAAGAAAAGGCCGTATTCTGACTAGCGCATGACTTAGTTCAAGTTCACCTGTTCACTGTCTTCACTGTCTGTGCACATGTAAGTTGTAATATGATGTTTACGTTGCAGATATAGCTGATTAGGCAGTATTTTTTTCTCACATTTTTGTCAACTGTATGTCTTAATTTAAACTGATTATTGTCAAGATACGTATCATCTGCCAAAAGGGCATAAACAAAATCAAAAAACCCTTTGACAACAAACATTTTCATCAGTAATTTTGATGACAAGATTAACACTAATTGAGAAATACTTGAAAACATTCCATTGTTTTCATTTATTTTGTTAATATTTAAATAGTCCACAAACATATGGCACACATATATATAGATATATATATATATATGCTTCTGCTCTAACTTCTGTACTTCTCGAGCTACGAATAAAATCTAGAGCGATCCTGTCGATATTGTTGGCTTTTGTATGATGAATTGCTTATGTTCCTTATTTTGTATGTGGTTTTGAATAAAATCGTCTGCTAAATGACTCATTTTAAATGTAAATAAATATTGAACTTAGAGTGTGTGTGTTTGAATTGTGTACTTTCTCTGGTACTGATATCGACTATTGATATTGTGGTATCATGATAACCCTAACATTGGCCACTTAAAACCCATATTAGTCAAGCAGAAATGTCTTGTGCACTTACTGTAAGGTTCATGAAATTCAAGAACTTCTTGAGCATTTCTGTCATGACTGAAAAATCCCCTTTTGGCAGGTTTTCCCTCACAGTAGTCACATTCATCTAGAAGAGACACACAACATTAGAAACACATTTCTCCCTGGAGGTTACAGAGTCTGGAGATTTCAAACACAAGTCTCATTTTTGCTAGTGATCTCCAAGTATCTTCAACAACACATCCAAATCATCAAACATTTCAATTTGCCTCCTTCCAAACGCTGACACCTATAATGAGAATCGAAGCCGCAAGCAGGAAGATGTCCAACTTTACTTACACTTCTATCTTCCAAAAGAAAAGCCTAGTTGTGTCAATTTTCTTTGTTTTCCAAAAAACACAATCAAAAGTTAGCTTCAAAGTAAACAAAGACAAATCCGATGCTGTGAAATAACTAGAGTATAAACGGCCATCTGTGTTTGTGTTTATTGGCTAGACAGATAAAGACAGTGTCAGGCAGAAAGCAACAGAGCACTGTTAGTGTGTAGGAGAAAAGGAAAGGGAGTCAATTACAACCAATTTTACAGCCCACCTCTTACCTTCCTGAAAATAAAGCCATTAATACTGTCAAACTCATCTCGGGGGGCTTTCCTCTGATACCCTGAAACTTTAAGACTGCAATTTAGACAAACAACTCTCAAAGCCTGCAATGACAAAGGAATGTTTGCCAGGGGTCAAGGTTTGACTGGTTCACCCCTGCAGGTAGATGAACTATTAAAGGGGGAAAAAGCATCTTTCTTCATTGATGGCCATGTATTTTCTGTGAGTTGTTTAGTGTCGCTATGTGGTTGAATGTTCGGGATGGTTGTTTACTGGTCAATTTAAGAGTCCTGCACCCCTTCTGACTTCTCTATGATCCCATTTCCACCTGGTATTATAATGCATCTTGGGTGATTCTATCACATGTGGTCAGGACACATCACTGTTTAAACCTGGTCACTTAATTGCATCTTGTATTCAGATTTGGAGGGGAGGGTCTCTAATCACTAACCCAAAGTATGAGCAATGTGTGCCTTAGCAAATACCACTAATGATGTCAGTGCATCTATTAATTTTGCTCAAGTTTTTAGGGAAACAAATGTTTTTGATGTTACTTCCAAACTGATCCAGACATAATTGATCTTGCTTGTGGGGACATGGTAGATAACCTTCACAAACAGCAGATGGTGACTGAAACATTCTCAGTGAGCTGGTGTGATTGTTTCTCTCCACGCACACATTTTAAGATTTCCTAACACACTGCTGCTACACTCTGTGTTTCACGACTCGAGTCCGGTGTCACTGATGATCAAAATTATGATGAGTCTAAAAGGAACAATTCAACCAAACATGAACATTCTGTCATCATGTTCTTACCTTAATGATTTCAAAAAAATAAAATAAAAATAATAATTTTTGGGTGAACTGTTCCCTTAATTCTTTCTTTAAACCAGTGGTTCTCAAAGTGTGGAGTACGCCCCGTTGGGCTATTGTAAGGGGGGTGCGGAAGACTGGCCCGCTTTCAAATCTCTTTTGCTTTCACACATTCAACAAAAATACAGACACTGAACACAAGAAACAATGTGCACAAATTCTTTTCCTCTGCCTTTTCTCCTGCCTTGTTTAAACTTTCGCCTGGCACCGCAGCACGTCCTGCGACTCTCAAAACATTCATGGTGTCAGGAGCGCTCGCAACGCTTATGTAAACAAGCCATTCTGGCAGTGAGCGCCAGTTTTAAATGGGTGAAGAGGTGAATTAACTCTTAAATTTTGGTCTGTTCCACTCATAACACTATCATATGGCTTCAGAAGAATTTATATCTAAGGTGTAATGGACTACTTGATATGTGCTTTTGGAGATTGGACAGCCACAATCATGATCCTCTCATCTCTCAATCTTGTGTTTCATGGATGAAAAACGTCACAAAGGTTTTGAACGATGAGGGTGTGTAAATGATTGCAGAAAGGTCTGTTTTTATTTCAATGGTAAAGTTTGCCAGTATAATCAAGTTCACATTATTGTACAGAGGTCCTGACCGCAGCCGAATCAGTGCATAGACAGCAATGTCACATGATACTTGTTACTTTTTTTAGCACTGGCCAGGATGGGCCAATCACAGTCATTTAATATAACTGGATGAGGATTTAAAAATACTTTTATAGAGACTGCTGAGGCTTATTTCCATTCACATGTTTGAATCCTTGCAGTTATCAATTTTTATTAAAAATAACTATCTAGTGTAATGTCTCCAAGGAGATATAACACTTTCTGATAGTTAAATGCGGATGAATGGAGGATTTGGTTTTCTGAGCGACCAAGCACCCCCTGGAGGAAGAAAACTTAATCAAGATAATAAACAAGAAATACAACAATAATCTTTGGCTGACAACGTGCAATTTGCAATGTGTTCATGCCTAAGGGTTGCTCAAGCAGCAGTATCACTTTTTATTAATTCTTTTATTTAAAAAATGTTTTGAAAGTATATAGGCATACTTACTTATTTGTATGTATTTATGTAACAAAGTATTCACAAAATAACAGAACAACCTAGTGACAAATGTTCATAATTTAGTGAAGAGTACTTTTTCTTTCAGTTTTCAATTTCAATTTCAACTCAAATCAATGTTTCATGCGCATTTATTTGGCAAGTAGTCTTGTAATAAGCTGGATAATGAGCAGCCAGACGGTCATTATTCACTAAATAAACACCAACAGAACTCAGAATTCAGCTCTTCAGAGATTTCTTTCTTCTCACATAATTACAGCGCAAATCGATATTTAATTCCCATTTGTTTATTTATTTGGTTAGTAGCTGTGTAATAAGCAGGATAATATACAGTCAGCCAGTTGTTATCGCAAAATAAAGCCCTTCAGGCTAATACAAGTGTTCTCCACTCAGCTTTGTGGTCCTGATCACCCTATCGGGGTTTGTTTTGTGATAACTGACTGACAGAACATTATCCCTTACTTATGCTTACTCGATACAGATTTTTTAAAATCATTTTTAGTCAATTTTGACCAATTTCATAACTGTTTAGACTCTTTCATAAAAAATAAAACAAAAATTAAAAAAAAGAGACTCAAAAGAATGATTCACTGACAAATGAGACATCACTATGGCTCACAAGCATGTTGTACTTTAAACAAGAGCAATCTCTAACCAATGACATATTTTAGAGCTGAGGGAAAATACAAAAATATATATTCACTATGGAAATTTCCCTGGAAAACATTATTTTAAAATTCCCAGATAATTTCAGGTTTCCATGACCGTGGGAACCCCGATTATGCATGAGGTGCCCAGTTATAATCTTAGAAATAATAGAAAAATGAATTAATTCTTGGCAGTCAAGGTGATGTTAAAAGTTGTGATTGATATTACTTCCAGTTCATTCATTACACTGGAAATGAAAGGTTGTGTTTAAGCAATGATCAACACCTCTGTATAAAAACTGTTGCATTTATGAGATCAGTCCTCACTAATATAGTGTCTTTGTGTTTTACTTACAGGGCTCCCCTGGCAGAGACAGCCCAAAAGCAGTGCAGTGTACGATGCCACGATACTGTCCTCCATGTGCTTGCCAGCATGCTGAAGAGCTGAAAAAAACAAATTGGCAAATAAATCTAATTAAAAAAAAAAGAACATCACCGCAGGCAAAAGATCACTGAATGGAACAGTGTAAAAGTGTATCAGTCTCAGGTCTCTCTACCTTTATTAAGATCTAGTTCTTCATCCTCCTCTTCTTTCTTCTTATCTTCTGTGCTGTTGTTTTCTGTTGCCACCCACTGGATCTCCTCATTGGTCTCCTGCCACTCTCCACTTTGGTCCAACTGGGGTTTGGGTGCATCATTGATGAAATCATCAGTCTCCGCCTCTGCCAACACGGCCGCATGCTCTCGTTGCAGGAAAAGCTTTATTTGCATGCAAACAGAGAAACACGTCAGTGCTCTCATTAATCACATAAGATTAACATAATATAGTTAAGCAATATCACACAAGCAAGAGTGCGATCTCAGGATCGGCCGATACCGATCCCGATCTGATACCAGTGTTATTTTTTTCATAATCAGTTTAGAATATCTTTACATTACTGTGTGGAACTAATTGGGTGTAGTCTTTAATATGTAAAGAAACACAAACCTCTAACTACACATTATTTCAATATAAATGTATAGCTTATTAAGAAACACTTTATTATTAACTAGTTTACTGGATAATGTAGCAGCAAAATTAACAGTAATTCCAGTCTTCAGTAGAAAAGAAACCAGTGGTTTTTTTTTTTTCTTTAAAGGATTCAGATCTCTTTTTTGTTCAATTTAGTTGTAAGACATCAGCTGTGCTGATTTAGGGCCATATAGCACGATTGCGAGTGTGATATTGCTTATATACAACAGTTCAATGAACAAGTTAATTAGGAAAAACTGAGTACAGTCATAAAAAACGCATTTGTGCATGGAACTACTTTCTTACGCAATGGATCAGAATCTGCCGTTGCTGGTTCAAAACTAATGAAAAGCCACTCAGAAACATAACTTCAGAACTACTAGTATCACAGCTTGGGCTGTTTCTAACATGTTATTGGAGAAACAAGGATGTGTGTGTGTGTGAGAGAGAGAGAGAGAGAGAGAGAGCGTGTGCGATCACCTGTTGATGATGCTGTAGTGTGTTATTCAGCTTTCTGAAGATAATGTCATTTTGGTGAAATTCATCCTATTTTCTCAGTGGAAAAATAGCCGTCCCTATTTCGCGGTAGCCGGTGCGCAAGAGTCATTCACGATAGAAACCGCAATCTCCTCCGCCATTTTAAACAGTATTTTCTCTCCAATGTGGAAACGGTAAGAGGTCAGTCCCTTGAGTTTGTGTTATTAATCAGTCTGTTGTGTCTCTCAGCTGTGATGAGCTTTATTGCTGAAGTTGTCAGTTTAACACCATTTACAGCTATTTCCTAGCTTTAGTATTGTAGTAGTAATACGAGCGATCACAGAAGTGCTGCTGAACATAAACACTGAGTGATGCTGACACACTTCATGTCACCAACTGGCTCATATTACACAAAAAATTGGTCTTTTGCCTCCACCTGCTAGCTAAAATATGTAATGTCACAATATTAAATGTAAAGAGACAGATAGCTCTTGACACATCTGCACTGCTCTTACACATTAGTTTAGAACAGCACGAACACAAGCGGAGTGATACACACACAGTGAAGCGTCTGAGTGATGATGGTGTGAGACCATCAGCACTCATGGAATGTCTCTAGTCCAATCAGATTCGAGGACCGGATCTAACTGTTGTATATTCTAATATATTATATTGGCATTACCCCTCATTTATTAGCAATCACTCAAAGAACATTTGTATCTGTTCAAAACTGATCAACTTCAGTATAAAACATAGCATTTTATTTTTTTATTTTAATCCAAAAAACAAAAGCTGTCATTTAGTTTTACATTTTCATTTTCCACCATCTCTAATCCTTAAAAATAAACAGAACCTTTAAGACCTCTTTATGTAAATGGCATCAGATAGGATTGGCTAACCTAGTCACATATGAAATATGCAACAACACCATGAAGTTATTAGAATACTGAATAGTGTTTTGAACAGTCATATGTTAACCCCTTAAACTCTGGCTCATTTTTGGGCTGCCGTATGCAATTTTTCACACTCGTATTTAAAAGCTCACTATTCACAAATACTGTGGACTAACTGTACAAAATTGGTCTCATTTTTCAGAGAACTGCCCAAATAAAATAAAAAAAAAAGACTCCAATTATTCATAAATAATATTGTGTGTTTAAAATCTTATAATAAACAAAGTTTTTTTTTTTTGTAAACATGTAATTCTGGTTCTGTTCACTCTACCTCACTTTAAAAAGTCTCATTTTATTCCACTAGATGGCAGAAAGCACTAGAAAGAAGAATTGTTTCTCTATCGCATTCCATCTCAATACACAGATCCGATATGCAGGTGGCGCTCTAACGCATTTTAGCCCTCACAGATGTACTCGTCCATAGACATTCAGTCTAATTTTCAGTTCATGCACCACCCTCATTATTTCATTGAATCTAAGTCATTGAAGCTCAATCTAGGTGTCATTAGAAAGCTGAGATCCTCCCCTTTGTGATGATAGCATGTTATCACCAATAGTCGATAGCATATTTTTCTGATTATTTGTTTAGCATGATTTTCCTGCTGGATGGCGTATTTTGTTCTGGACATCCAAGATATAACGTTGGATTATTCAGCCAAGCAAACTCACAGACAAGTAAACAATGGCTTATTTTTTTTAATAAAGTGGTAAAAGCAGATATAAAGTTATTAGCTATTTGGGGCTTACAGCAGCAGTGATCTGCGCATAAAAGAGACGTTTATATTTGATGACTTACAGAAATCATATTTCACATTGTGGTTCTATTGAAAATATTTCAAACTGTGGTATTAGTGTAACAACATTAACTATACAGTTACATTCCTGAGAATCAGAGCTTTCATTTGATATATCACTTATGCTATGTGAAGTGTTTTTATATAAATATTTCTACCCCATTACATCTTGGGGGCGCTGATTTTCAACACGATTATTTTGAGGCCTTATTTTGTTATTGTAAGTAACAAATGCAGTGAAGTGAAGGTTAACTCTGACAAGTTCAGATTCTAAGCTTTCAAATGATAGCTCATTTGCCTGACTTATGTATATGGAGACTTTAACATTTTAAGCAAAACCTTTTTTGCGATATAGCACCAGCCAGCGGGTCCATAGAGTTTAAGGATTATTAAGCCCATGGTTGTGATGTCATAACCATCAAGATTTGTAAACAAGCTGTTGTAGTTTAGTTTCAGTAAATGTTCCCAGTGTTCTGGGTGGACTGGAGAGTGAGTTTTTTTTTTTAATCTGTTTTCCTTGATATCACCCCTCCTTTAAAGGGACAGTTAACCCTAAAAATGAAAATTCTGCCTACCAGCTCACTTTGTGTTCAACAGAGGCAAGAAAGTAATTTAAGTTTAGAACAGCATGATGTTGAGTAAATGACAGAATATTCATTTATTTAAATGTAATAACCCTCTTAAGTGTGAATCCTGGCTGGAGTTAAACTGCAGTAAAAAGTCTAGTGGCTTTCCTTCAATCAGAAATATGAACAGATCACCAAACAACCCAGTAAGAACAGAACACAACAACTAGAACTGTACTTATGAAAGAGCATGGTCATTAAACCAGTATTGACCTGTGTCTGTACAGCAGTTGTTTACCTTCACGAGAGCAGCGATGGCACTGGGAGAACCTTCAGTCTTCAGCTCGTCTTTATCAGAAACACACATGGAGTCCCAGACTTCACTTCCCTCCATCTGCAGCTCCACCAGACAGTGTCTGTTCCTCGCACTGTACTCCACCAGATTAATGAGCAGGCCCAGACCCTACACACACACACACACAATAACATACATCTCATTTAGACCAACAGTAACCATGACACTAATAACAGTGCTAAAAACACAATTTAGACATTAATCACATACTTAATTTGATGCAAATTAAAACAAGGCTCTGTGTGGGATGGAAATACAGTCTGAAATTTGAAGTATATTAGAAAATAATAAAATAATATATATTGTGAAATATCAATGTGATATAGTAGTCATTTGTATGAATAAAGTATTAATTTGTCTTGTAATAAACAGAGATTGTGTTGCGACACTATTAAATATCTCTGGTCACTAATGACTCTATAAACTTTTGGTAATTAAGCAATTGTTGCAATTTTTTTTTTATTGTTCCACTATTTATAAGAGAAAGTTTGAGGGATACTAAAGAGGTGGGGGGATAACTCCAAAAAATGGATGAGGTATAGGGGGTGGAATGAGGTCCCGGGACACTCAAGACACGTGGTATGCGTTAAAGGGTTAAAATCAAATCAACTTCCAGAAACACAACACTATAAGAAATAAAACAGATTTGACTTCTGTCGAAAATTTTTTAGAACTATTTTCAGTCATAAACAATTGATTTGCACAACTGAACACCACTCTGTGGGTTACCCCAATTAAGATAACTTGAAAGCACTTGTAGTACTGGTCCTATTTGATGTATCGAGTGTATTCTAACATTAGCAGAGGTGTGTACTCACCAGGACCCTGATGTCAAACCTCTGCTCCTGCGGCAGGTACTGCGGCACCCTGAGCACACAGTTCAGAGCCGTGTTGAGTAACTCGTCCTGCTCGCCCGTCTTTGTGCTGCCCCATTCTACACACAGATTGACAACATGCTCAGTCACTGCATATATGAGCTCCTAGGTTCATTTAGGTATTGTCTCTGATTGTTGTTCTGTGAGCCGTATGGCTGAGCAGTCTAGTGTTATGCTGAAGGGTTTGGCAGCACTGCTAACAGAAATTCAATACACACAGTGAACAAAACCGACTTCAAGCCTTTCAGATGCATTACAGCATTATTGTTTTATTCAGCATTGAGACTGCCAACGATGTAATCGGATATCGTCGATATCTAACAAATACCCCGATGCTGATTGCGACAGAAGATGATCGACAATATCGGGAAATGACAAAACCATGGAGCAGGGAACTTCGCCAAATACATTAGTCCACGGTATGAAATTAGCATCTGCCAAATGCAGGTATTTCAAGAATTCATCTACCAGCCACTGTGGTGGCGACCTGCAAAACGTTCAGTGACACATGACAAGAAATGCTGTTAGACACCAAGACATGCGCCTGAAGAAACACAGACGAAAGAAAAGCCACGTGTCTGATTTGCTCTTTGTTAAGAGGTTCAATGTTGTCTCGTGGAACATGTGCAAATAAAGAGTTCTCACTTTCTTTTCTGTTTCAGAAACAAAGATGAAAGTGATTCAATCATAAAATAATCAAAAACACAGTCACCTTGAATCTAAAATTGAGTTTTGTTTCATTTTCTTTAGGCAGTAATAACTACATTAACAAAACGCAATACAATCACAAATTCGAAAAGAACACAGTGGAAATTATTAGGCAGCACTAATTTGGTGTTTATTAGTCTGACACCTAATAGAAAAAATGGTGTTTTATATTTTAAGGACAGAATAAGTGAAGTAACACTGTTGTCGCCATTTTATGCAAGTACAAATGATGTGGGTTGTGTTGAACGTTCTAGAGGTAATGGTTTATTTATATTTCAGTTATTAGGGGGCCAAACTCAGTATACATAGTCCACAGGACATTTTGGGGTTGCACACAAAGTTTCGTACAATTCTGTCAATAGGGGGCGCAACAACTAAAAAACTGTCATAACTCCACAGTCGTGTGATCGACAAAGTTCAAATTAAATATGCACTTTCTTTAGTTGAAGTGCTAACATATTCTTAAAATACTGATTCGACAAATCAACAAAAATGGCCGCCAGCAGCCAATCAAATTTCAGCACCTAATAACTTGAGATGTGAATGGCCTATGGTCCTGAAACTAAATATACAAAAGAAGGGTCTCCACACGAAGCTGTATATCAAATTTCATGAGAATCGGCCACACTATAAGCAAATTCCCATTTTTGCTAATAACTCCAGAGCCGTATAACTAGAATATTTTAGTTTCTCCAAATCCTTCAGTGCCCCCAAATCATATGGTCACACGGATTTTAATTTCTGTAAGAAAACTTTCCTAATGTATAGATTCTTTTTGAAAAAAACTACGTTTTCAAACTCGTCCTAGGCTTTTTCCCAATTAGTACAAAATTTGGTATACAGCATCTGTAGACCCTCCAGACAAAAAGTTATCAAAAGAATTTTGATTCGTTTTGACATTCGGAAGATATAAGCCAATAGTTTTTGGGCGTGGCCTATAATGACTAATTGGTCTGTATCTTTTAAGCACAATTTTCAAACCTAACAAAACTTAACACATGGACAAAAGAAAATTCTGAGGTCACATGCAAAATTTCATCAATTTGTGATGCTAGGGGGCACTATAACAAGCAGTTAGGTTTTGAGTTAGGGCCCGGCTATACTTCATTTTTCTATACTTCAGCAGCCTTTCAAAGTATACTTTTCTGATTGCGAGCAAATACGAACGCATTCGACGCATGCCCACTACAACTACTTTGTGATACTCTTTTGATAAAGTCAATGGCTGGCACATGCGCCCATGATGCACACAGACAACGATCACCTCCACGGGTCAAGAAAATCTGGGTGGCGCATGGTCAGGCCATCAGCAGCTCGGACAACCGAAGTATACTCAGGCCTTCAGGGTTAGAGTTAGCATTAAGGTTACCAAAGGCTTACCTAACCCTAACCAACACACAAAAACACTGTCAACAGCATCTACAGGATCTTTTATGTCAAATCGGAAAATTTTGGAAATCTCTCAATATGTGCTTGGCCCCCAATGATTGCCGCTTGCGGCTATTTTTATTATGTTTACATTTATAATCATCTTTAGATCTTAATTTGTATTAGTAATTTTCCACCTGTTGTTGTAGATGGATCCTTGCATGACGGCCGGAGGAGGAAGTCGGAGAAAGTAAATGTTTGGATTTGGTGAGGTGTCTACATAAGATTTTTGACCACTTCATTATTTTAATTGCTTATTGTTTCATTTAAGGTGCAATTTGAATTTTTAAATATCTTTAGTTACATTTTTTCATGTTTCAATAAATGAATTAAATTTTTAAATCAAAATCAATAAGGCAGGGACTGGGTAGCACAGCAAGCAAAGATGCTGACTACCACCCCTGGAGTCGTGAGTTTAAATCTAGGGTGTGCTAAGTGACTCCAGACAGGCTTCCAAAGCAACCAATTGGCCCGATTGCTAGGGTGGGTAGAGTCATGGAAGGAGGGTTGACAATGTAATTGGATATTGTAATACTTTTTTATTAAAATACTGTGAAAATATTTTTTGCATATCGCCCAGCCCTATTGCACATCCCTAGTTTGGTGTAATACTCAAGCGTACTGACCGTTGTCATGTGTGAGGTTGAGCAGGACTCCGATGATGGCTCTCATACAGTCTTCTACAGCTTTGCCCACATTACTGTTGCTGCAGTACGGCAGCAGTGTTCCTGATGAACACAGACCTCTGTTTACCTCGCGACTGTACCTCTGAATCATCTCTTCACAGTGACGCAATGCCCTGAAACACACATACACACAAAATAAACATGCTGCTTCAACTACAGTAAAACCCATGTCAAGTTTATTCAATGAAATGAGTAGTAGTACCAACACAAATTTAATATTCTGTCATTCTGCCACCAAAACATGGCTTTCAAAAGACAGTGAGATTGGTCTTTCTTCTATGGATTGCAAAAAAGTATTTTTAGGGCCAAACTGCTTTTCCATACAATAAAAGACACTGTCAAGCTCCAAAAATGACCTAAGCACATACAAACAGTTCACGTGACTCTATAGTCAGTCTTTTTCAATTTACTGAAAATTTTTTGGATGAAAACTATCCTAGACTATAGAAAGCACAAACATAACAATGCTTGATAAATCAAATCAGGATTTACAGTCTATTACAGGGTGCAGGGTATTAAAGGCAGCATTTCTAGACAGGATATGACAACTGCTAATAAAAAATGGAGATTTTAGTTCAATGTAAAGTGAACCCCTGGCACAGTGATGTCACATTTAGACATTTTAACACTAAATCTGGTACTTTAAGTGCTACATCAGCCATTTAACAATGGGTGTCTTGAGTAGCTTTCAAGATGGGAAACAGTCTGTAGATAACGGCTACAGTGAGAAGTGCACACATTCTAACTGATCACTGAAGACAGCGTATGTAGTAAATAGTGTAATCTAAAAGATTACTGATTACAATTTCAGTCTTGTGAAATCAGTACTGGATTACACTTCAGAAGTAATCTACCCAACACTGTCTACATTGAATAAGTAAATTCTACACGTGTACACAATTCAAACATGAAGAATCATGTAGAGTGCTCTAGCTTAATATTTAGGATTGTTTGTTATCTGTACAATGATTCCTCAAGTATCAATCATAAAGTAAAATAAAAAACGTTGTAATATTTATTCGCACATTTGAGTAAATTTCACTGGTACATAAGTACATTTTACTTAACTTTTCGGAGCTGGTGATCCCAGCATACACTATGCTTTAATTAATTAACGTGCATGGTTTCACTTTTTATTTATTTACATTTGGTAACTTGTTTTGGGAAGTCTGAAGTTCATTTCTACTCCAAATTACCTCATTATTATCAAAAAAGTATCCATTCATTGTTACCATTATCTTGTTTTGTGCATCAATTGTTGAGGTCAGTGTGTGGCGCTGTTTCTTTTTTCTCACGCCAATAATAAAAAGTGATGTTCCACAGATAAAACGGCATACACCAATGAGCCAAAATATTATGACCACTCACAGGTGAAGTGAATAACATTGATCATCTCCTAACAAGGCCACATGTCAAGGTCTGGGTATATTAGATGGTAAGCGAACAATCAATTCTCATAGTCAACATGTTGAATGCAGGAGAAATGGGCAAGAGTAAAGACCTGAGAAACTTTGACAAGGGCCAAATTGTTATGGCCAGATGACTGGGTCAGAGCATCTCTGAAACGGCAAGGTTTGTGGGTGCTCCCGGTCAGCAGTGGTGAGTACCTACCGACAGTTGTCCGAGGGACAAACCAAAAACCGGCGACAGGGTGTTGGGCGTCCAAGGCTCATCGATGCAAAAGGGCAACGAAGGCTATCCGGTCTGGTCCGAACTGACAGAAGGTCTACTATGGCACAAGTCACAGAAAATTGTAATGATGGTTACAGGAGGAATGCGTCACAACACACAGTGCATCGCACCCTGCTGTGAAGGGGGCTGCGCAGTCAGAGTGCCCATAATGACCCCTGTCCACCGTCGAAAGTGCCTACAATGAGCACGCGAGCATCAGAACTGGACTTTGGAGCAGTGGAAGAAGGTAACCTGGTCCGATGAATCCTGTTTTCTTTTACATCAAGTGGACGGCCGTGTACGCCATTTACATAGGGAAGTGATGGCACCAGGATGCACTGTGGGAAGATAACAAGCTAGTGGAGGGAGTGTGATGCTCTAGCCAATGTTCTGCTGGGAAACCCTGAGTCCGGCCATTCATGTGGACGTCAGTTTGACACGTAACACCTACCTAAACATCGTTGCAGACCAGGTAAATCCCTTCATGGTAATGGTGTTCCCTGATGGCAGTGACCTCTTTCAGCAGGATAATGCACCCTGCCACACTGCACACATTGTTCAGGAATGGTTTGAAGAACATGATGAAGAGTTCATGGTGTTGCCCTGGCCTCCAAATTCCCCAGATCTCAATCTGATTGAGCATCTGTGGGATGTGCTGGACCAACAAGTCCGATCCATGGCAGCTCCACCTCGCAACTTACAGGATTTGAAGGATCTGCTGCTAATGTCTTGGTGCCAGATACCACAGGACACCTTCAGATGTCTTGTAGAGTCCATGCATTGGCACGTCTGCGTGGTTTTGGTGGCACATGGAGGACCAACAGCATATTAGGCAGGTGGTCATAATGTTTTGGCTCTTCACTGTACATTAAGCCTTTCACATGATGAAAGATGTGTTTTAAAGGAAAGTCCCAAATGTGAAACAATGGTATATCAAGTTTATTAATTATAAAGGCGCTGTAAGTTATTTTTTTATGAAATGACATGCATAAAATGCCCCTATTACCTGTCAAAAATCACTGAAACAAATGCCATGAAAAATCACAGCTGTCACTGTAACAGCCCTAAGCTCAGTAAACAGTGAGGAAAAAGATGTTTGCGGGCCAAGGGCAGATCATTTGTTTAGCCATCATCAGACTTTCTGCCTGTCAGTCATTGAGCGCATTCACAGGGCAGCTCATATATGCTAGTATAAATTCTGATACGGTGTCCTGCTCCTGTGAAATGCTCATTGATATAATTAAAAATGACAATTCATGACCTTTTACTTGTGAGTAACTTTTATGTAACCCAGCTAACACATATAAACCATGCTTTCACAGCGTTCAAGTAAACCTATGCTTAACAGTAATGTTTATTGCCTTCAAACTAAAAATGAAGGCAACTAATAACACTGCATGAATGATATGTATTAGCTACTTTTGCATTATTTTTGCATTAAAGTGTCGTTTTCTCACTGTCACTTGCCTGAGATAGCTAAAGTGCGATCAGCTTCATGCAAATGCCTCTAATGCACTTAGCATTATGAGAGGTCATTAGTGTGTGAGATGGAAGCGGATGTAGAGCTTCATGGGTTCATATATTAGTGGGGTCATTATTAATGCAGCCTGCCGTTCTCTCTAATTAAATTAGAGCCAGCTGAACGTGCTCCTGCAGCCATGCGTGCATCTGTGAGACGGCATTGTTGACTCATTGAGATCCCCCCTCATAGTCCTGAACTCCCATGCCTACTTCACAGTGCACTCTGAAGGGTTTGACCCCATTTAGAGAGCTGGGACATCGGCTCTTAATTACGTTAACAGCGGAAGAGAGGCCAGACTGCCTCAGACACACAAGAATAAGTTACATTTACCAAAATGGATAATTAAAGGTGTTCGACACTCACTGCCATTTCATTTGGAAACCTAATTTGTACATTTTCTGAACCTGCACCCTGCCTGAACACATGCCTCCAGCGGCTCAAGTCAGGAGAACATTACAAGTCTACAGCTACATTACTGTAAAACTACAGCTAGACTACTCAACAGTGTTTATTTTTAAGGCACTTACTTTGCTGATGACACTATGAGTTGGGAGTCCTTGTAGGCGATCAAGTAGCCCTGGTTTTCTGGATTGTGAACGGTTACCTGAATCAAAATATTGCATATAAAAATAAGTTGAAAAAGCAAAGAAATAATTTCACAATGAAACAATTAACTATCCTCTTGAATAACTACCCTCTATAAAGTTGGCCCAACAGAGGTACACTAAATAAAAACATTAAATAAATCTACATTAAATAAAACAATAAAAAATGTAAACACAATGCTTAAAACAGCAATATGAAATTCACATTAGAGGTGAAATATTGTTGATTTTTTTTAATTGCGGTGAGCAAATATGTAAAATTTTGTTGAAATTAGGGTTGTGAAAAAAAAAACTTCCACAAGAATTGACACTTTTTTCAAATGATCTGGCACAGATGCACAAAAATGATCAGAATTCATTATTAATAATTGTGTTAATTGAAAAAGTATATGTAGGGCAAAACACTGTAGATAAATATAAGTGCTATGTGGAGTACAAGATCTGCTAAGCTCAACTAAAATAGCAAAAACATAAATACCTTTAGCTTAAAATAAAAAACTACTAACAAAATGCTATTATATTAAATATATTTAAAGAAGAAAATATTATTAGATATATAACAATTGGATGATATTATTTAATTCTGCAATCAGTTCTTTGTCCAATTCAATAATAACACATTTAGTTAGGGTGACATTCCCTTACAAATATTAACCATGATTTTACTACAGTAACAGTGGTTTAACCATGGTATTTGTAGTAAAACCATAGTAACCACAAAATTAATCATGGTTCATACAGTCATGGTTACTACAATGTTACTATAGTAAAACCATGGTTAATTTGGTAAGGGTTAAAGGAATAGGGTTCTTCAAAAAAAGTCCCTTTAAGGCTGCACTTTAAGGCTCAAGTGAATCAGTGAATCATTTACATGAACCGTCTGAAAGAACTGACTCATTAAAATCAATCAGAGTTCCCAACGCAAAACATAAGGGAATCGTTTATTTTAAACAGTTTATTTACATAAACTGTCAATGCTTCAGTTAATCATTAATTTGCCTTATTGCTTAAATAAAACCCTTATACTCCACCTGATCAAATAATCATAACTCAGAAGTGTGAGGAAAAAGGAAACTTACACTCTCTAGTACACGCAGACATCTCTCAGCGCCCCATAACGACGCCACTAGATTCTCCTTATCATCCTCTTGACTCAGATTCTCCACACACTCTTTCACTGTGAGGAAACACACACATCTCGCACTCGTAAAAGGCATTTTATCCTAAAAGTATCTCTGAATGTTCTGAAAAAGAAGTACTCATCACTTAATATAATAATCTACCAATCCTCCTGGTCTTTAAGAGCAAATAGCATAGTAAACAGAACTCCAATTCTCCGCGAGCTTCTTTTTTATGTACCTTTATCTACAATGTGATCCAGGCCTCCCAGAAGCCTGAGTTCTTCTTTAAACCAGTCACCCGCTCTCTTCGACGTCAGTGATAACAACGTCTCCATGGCTAAATGTCCCGTCTGAAAAAGCGTTAAAAAAAAATATTACCAATATCATTGATTCAGGACCAGACTTTACATTGGACGTAAAGTGGCGATGCAGTTTCTAAAAAAGTCAAAGAAAATGTTCTTAAATCAAACATGGAAATGTATTATTATAAATTTTGATTTGAATATTGACTTAACGGTAAGTTAAGTAAAGTAAGAACGGCTTGAAAATTATTAACCAATATCTAACAGTTAATACCATATGTCATAGTTCTCCAGCAAAAGTGTGCCATGAAGTTACATTCTAGCTTCAAGCATTTATTACATTTATTACATTTACAAATTAATGTAAATTTGTTGATAGTGTGCAATACTGTCTGGAGTGAGTCTGAATTCTCTCATGGTCGCTAACTCTTTTCTCATTAAGCAAACTAGGTGACAGTCACTATGTAGTGAATAGTGAACAAGTAGACGAGTAAGTGTTTTTAGACACAGTATATACATGAATGTGTAAAATGCCTCTCATGGGCCTTGTGAGTTCAGCACTGTGGTGAGATTCACATCTTCATGAGCTCTTTCCACACTCACAGCTACTCTCAATTATTGTATGAGAAAAGTCTCTTGGCGTTGAGCTTGTCATTACAGTAGCAATCGATGTACCTACACCAGATATTGACTATTCAGATTTCATCACTTGTAGAATATCAGATTTGTGTGCAGTGTTGAACAAAGCCACGAAGGAAAGTGCATTTCTAAACCTGCTGCACTGGAGAGGTTGTGGGTGTAAACAAACAGCTCTGCTGCACTGGAGGAAGATACACTGCTGAATAAACAAGCAAGAGAAGTTTACCGTGATGTTCTCCAAGTCCAGATGCTTATTGTGAACAGTCTCGCAGAGTTTGCGAATCTTTTCTTTCACTTTGTTCATCTCTTTTGCTGTCAGCTGATCAGCTGTGGATTTGTCCTGTTCTAACTCCAGTAATCGGATCATTAGATCAAGACTGGCTCGATCCAGGTCCATGTTCAAGCGGTCTCTGCTGAGAATGTACATCAGAGAGGCTGTACACAGAGCTAAATTCTGGGGTCACAAACAGGAAAGAAAAACACCAGCTGAAGACATTTGGGAGGTTCACACATAAGTGCATGATGATTTATTTTTTAATCAACATCAAGATTTCAGGTTAAAATGTATATGAGGTTGTTCCTTCAACATTTAGCACTGTGGTCTTTCTGGAAACATTTTTCACTCTCTCACCAATGTTTTTTTTTTTTATTTATTAGCCCACTTAAAGTTGAAGAAACATCCATGAATATATAACGTAAAGTGTACGTCATAGTAGGGCTGGGCGATATGGCAAAAAATATAATCTCGATTTTTATTAAATTCATGGACGATTCACGATTATTTTTTATTTATTTATTTATTTTTTCAACTTTTAAATGTACTCCAACATGATTCAAATTGTATGTTTATTAGAATGCAAAGCAACATGTTTAGAGAAATCCAAGTCCTTTTCATTATAGGAAACTGTACAAATGCACCACAGAGGGAAGTTGTAAACATAGTGTTAATATAAAATAAATTCAAATCAAATAAACCCAGATGTCCAGAAATAACAGAATAAGAAAACTGCAAAATACTTCTTAGCCAGTGTAGGTATTCATTTTATTTCTAGAAAGTACTCACTGTATATCAAACAATTTGTGTGTATATTCATAAACTCCTGCAGATAGAGACGCACCTCTAGTGGTTCACGCTTGCCCAATGTTGGCTATATATGCAGTACACTTAAAACACGTCACAGAACAAAGCAATAATTAGCGATCTATCTTAATCATCATGGCAAACGGAGCAGCGGATGTTTGATTCCCCCATATATAGCCTCTTCATGATTTGAAATGAAGCGCAATACCTTTCGCGTAACTAACGCTTTATTATGGGTGAAAAGAAAGGAGACCGTTCATCAACATACGCACAGCGAGGCCAGTTATGGTCTTAAGCCGGTGTATACCTGCATGAAGGACGAATGCGAGCTATAATCACACTATGTGCAATCGTACTGGGAATATTACCGCTGTCTTTTATATCAGTCTCTGTGTTGTTAACCGGTCACGTTCATTTAAAGTGCGCCACACACGTGCAGCTGATCAGATCGGGAGCGGCATTTAGACAAGCATTCTGATTTCTTTTCTCTTCCTTATTCAACCTTTGGCGGATTTACAACTTATCTAACTTTAGCATTTGTAATGTTTTTATGCAAAATCTAGATTTTTCGATTTAAAAAAAAAAAAGTGTGTAAACACAAATTCTAATTAATCGGAAAAACCACCCAGCCGAGTTTTAGGTGCTGTGGTCACCCTTTTGTTACATTTTTTTCCATGTTTTAAGCCATTTTGAAACACCTATTTGCCTTCACTAGTTTTAAATAGTCCTACAGTGTAATACAGTATTAATTGTCCATGTAGTCTCTCCATTAATATAAAGCCATGAAAACTGCATGCATAAAATAATTTGCACAATGCTGTTTAAAGTAGTTTTAGATGGAGTAAAGCATGTCACACCGCATGAAGTCACCTTTCCAAAAGTACTTCATGTCAACAACTACATTTGAAGACTCAAAAGTTATTTTGGGTAAATTTCAAGAATGTCTGATATTCAACAAATTAGTTTTTCTCATGGGGTAAAAGTGCATCCTGACAGCCGCAGCCTTGGTTCTAGAAGTATTTTCCTCATTTATTTTCTGCATAGAGATTTAAAACAAATCTTTAATAAATAATAATAATAATTCCTTACATTTATATAGTGCTTTTCTAGGCACTCAAAGCGCTTTACATAGTATAGGGGGAATCTTCTCAACCACCACCAGTGTGCAGCTTCCACCTGGATGATGCGATGGCAGCCATAGTGCGCCAGAATGCACACCACACACTAGCTATTGGTGGAGAGGAGAGTGATGTAGCCAATTCAGGGATGGAGATTATTAGGAGGCCATGATAGATAAGGGCCAATAGGGGGAATTTGGCCAGGACACCAGGGTTATACCCCTACTCTTTACGAGAAGTGCCCTGGGAATTTTAATGACCAAAGAGAGTCAGGACCTCGGTTTATCGTCTCATCCGAAAGACGGTGCTTTTTTACAGTATAGTGTCCCCATCACTATACTGGGGCATTAGGACCCACACAGACCGCAGGGTGAGCACCCCCTGCTGGCCTCCCTAATACCACTTCCAGCAGCAATCTTGGTTTTCCCCAGGAGGTCTCCCATTCAGGTACTGGCCAGGCTCAACCCTGCTTAGAGTTTGAGTTTGACACATAAATCGATTTGAATATGTGATACATAATGCTTCATGGGAGAGCGTGGTCGCAGCTGAGCTCCTTTTTAAATTATGAAAACAATTATTTTTTCCATGATATCAACTACTCTGATTGGTGGATCTCTCTTCAGGATTATGGGTAGTGTAGTTCTTTACCGGGAATTAAGCTATTAAACATGATTTATTTTTTATTTTTTATATGATGTAGAAATCACACTGACTTTTGGCTTTTAAAAAAGCACATATAATCGCTGAGCATATCGTAGAGCTCATGGTAGGTTCGTCTTGAAAGCTTTAATCGTTAAAAAAGCATTAAAAATCAATCTCTGATGGAGAAAATGAATAGGATTTTTACTTCTGGAACCAGACTGTTAAAAAGGGAATCAGGCCGTGTCTTACCGTGTGTTGAGGTGCATCACTGAGAGTTTTAAAGACATTAGCCACTTTCCCAGCAGCCCTCAAGTGCATCCTGAAACTGGGCATGGCACACCGCGTGGCCAAACTAATAACACTGCACACAAATACACATAAGCATGCTTTAGTCTGAAAACACTGCAAGTACAGCAAACAATTAAACAATTTTAAGATGAACCACGTTGAATACATTGAGAGGATATTACTGTACCTAAGGCAGCGTGTGTTGAGGGGTTGACCAGTCTTCAGACCAGTGGCAAGATACTCAAAGTCATCGGTGAACTCCTGATTCTCCCCAAACTCCACCACATCATTGAAGTGCTTCACATGCTGGACAACAGTGTATAACTGCAGAGCAAGAGAAAGAAATGGTGCTGTCGATTATTCTTACGCATTAGTATGCAGACTGAATCAGCCACTGAAACCAAGCAGTGTTAAATTAAAGGCACTGAGAATTTGAAGAGAACATCCAGAAAATGTGATGCATTTTATGACAAAGAAAAGGTGTAAAACTACATCATCTTGTCTTTTGGTGTTGCCAAGCAACTGTAGTGCTCAAGGCCTATTTACAGAATGTCTACGTAAAGTGTGGACTTAAAATCTTGCCTTGAAGACTGTGCACCAACTTAGCTGCTTCTTGCTTGTATTGTTGCACCAGATTTAACCGTGAGCCAATGCAGATGAGGCTTGGGATGGCGGAGGGGAAGATTTTCAATGAATAATGGATTGAATTTCAGTCTGTTACTCACACAAAGTAATTAGATGGCGTCTGAAGACTTTTTGGAACTTGTAAATCACAATCCAAAAACGTTTCACAATAAGGTTGTATTTGTTAACATTAGGTATCATGAACTATTAGTGAACAATATTTTTAATGGCATTTATTAATCTTGGTTAATGTTAATTGATAAAAACAGCTATTCATTGCTGGTAAGCATGCTAGTTCATAATGCATTTACATAACTTTCAACTCAAAATATATGCTGAAATTAACATTAACCAAGATTAATAAAGTACTGTTCATGTAAAATAATAAAGTAATATTAATGAATTCAACCTTATTGTAAAGTGTTTTTTAAAACATGAGTGTGAGTAAAATCATCTTTTTTTTAAATTAAAAAACAAAACAGGTGAATGACTTGAGTGCTACTCAGTTTTGTTCACACATGCAAACTTTTTGCAGAGCCCCACTCAGTAGGCAAAGAGTTGTAATGCAGGTGGGTTTTTAACATGATCACACCATAAAACAACAGTGCTTTCTAGACACTATCAATAGGTCTTTGTGTATTACTTTATTAAAAACAGTCCTAATGATCATGCCAGAGTTTCCAGCATGCTACCATTCAAAAACAGCTGCACTACATTTGTCTGCATATTAAGATAAAGCTTTATGCCGTTATTATTGGTTCTGTGCCATTGACTTCCAAATTTAATAGGCTCCAGCATGGCTCTTTATAATAAAGTTGCCAAATATTCAAATGTGTAGTGCATAACAAATCTCTCATCTCAGCAGTAAAGCCATTCCCAAACCGAATGTTTCTTCATTTGTACATCACAAAACACACGTGCCTCAACCTCTTTCAGTCTGATATGCTGAAATTGAACTCGTCAAACTTCCAAAAACATTGTTGCTTCTTAATTTTCCAGAAGTTATAATACTTTCTCCATGTTTAATGTGCAGAGACAACTGTAAGCCTGCCATTTGTAGGTGGATTTGCTGAAGCATGCAAACACTGTGGCTCTATGGTGCTTTCAAAACATTGATATGTCTGTATGAGCATCATGCCCAGCCCAACACAGCAATACTCGTTACGTTTACATGTGCAGTAAAAGTTTTTGCATCATTGACAGTCTTCATTTGTCTGTCCAGGTATTCATGACACAATGCGTAAAGGAATATTTGAAAGGATAAGCTGAATTAAAAACACGTCACATGTGAGTTGGCAAGTTTCTTACAGCCAAATAGCAATGGGACATTTTATTTTGTGTTGACTTGATTAACGGGACATTCCTAAAACAGCTTGAAAAATGCTTAACATGACTTAATGTACGATTACAATGACTAGAGAAAACAACTCACTATCCTTTAAAGAACATTTTCATAATCCCTTGTTTGTCTTCCTGATTGTTGTAGTAGCTACATTAAGCCACAAAAGATTTAATCATTTTAAGTGTTTAACCTATACTGCCACAGTTTCTCTCACCATCATTTAGCTCTCTCTTTCCTCCAGATCGAGCACTGATATAATGCAATGCAATGTATTTTTTATTGTGATGTAAATATAATTAATAATTGAAACATACCCAAATGAATGGGAATTGAAAGCTTGTGAATCAGAATCGAATCATGATACCGTGATGTATCACAATATGTATCGTATCGTGAGGTGGCCACCTATACTCAGCCCTAATTTATCATGTTCTCAAATGTTTTATTCCTGAAAAAATGCAGCAATTTTAATTAACCTTTTATTCTTTGGAAAATACAAAAGAAAAAGTGTGCAAATTGTCAATGATCTTCCTCCGCTACTGTGAAGTGTAGTATTAGTAGTAGTAGTAGTGTTCAGGTCCTTTTCTCTTGATTTGCTTTCCATTCTAATCTGCAATTTCTAACATTGACAATTAAATGTGAAAATTATTCAAATGCAAACAAATACTGAAATGTTTTCAACTGTTTGGGTGCGAGACGCTTAAATACCAGACAAACCGTGTCCTGTATGGATTTAATATGGAACACAATTCTGTTCTCTTAAATGCGGACAATCCCGTATTATATGGTTGGTTAGAAACCCTAGTCTTTCGTAGCAAGCACGCACAAACAGAGAGACCAGATGTGGTCCGATTAACGTATACATGCTGGACGAAGCGGAGTTACAGTCGCATTATCTAGGTCAGTTAGTTCGACTTCGCAAAAATCGGACTGGTAAAATTTCAGTCAGACTAAAACGTTTACATGACACTTTAAAAAGACTAATTATTGTTTTAGTCCGAATGAAAACAAACTTTTATAGTGCACATAAAAGTACTCACTGGCTCAACCAACGGCAAAACTTTGTCATGGGACTATTTGTTTGTTTGAAGAATGGCAGAAAGTATTTGGGAAACATGTATATACTGCACACTATTCAGTATGTAGTAAGGAAGTATTCCATTCTAAATATAGCCAATAGTTTTGCAATTCTGTTTGACGCCGCTAGTGGCACAGAAGTAACACACTTCACTTTTAAATCTGTGTAGTGAGGAAGATATTTTGATGTGATGTCACGCAGCAGGTTTCTGCACCAAATGTGAAGGGTGAGCACTCACCTCCTTGTGTTCTTTCCTACATTTGAGCGCCGTGACCATGTCCTGGTAAGGCTCTGTGGGGATAGTGACAGACTTGATGACTTTGGGAGGAGGGGCCGGAGCTTTGAATACACCGTCATCCTTGTGTGAGTTTGACTCTTTACTGTCTCCTGATGAAGCGGCCTGTGCAAAAACAATCACTCAGAAATACAGCAGAACAACATATTTGGAAACACTGCAGTGCTGTGATTCACAGGAGCTGCCAATAAGCAACCCACTGCTGCTTATGTAACATGACGACTAAAGACTGCTCACAGAGCAGAATAAATGGCCAGTAGCAATGCTGCTAAATAAAACCAACAAATCATGCTCCAAAGATGGCTAACTTCCACACAGTTTGAAAATGAATTGAAATATTTTTAACATTCAATTTTCCTTTTATTATTATTTTTTTGGAATCAATTTTTATTGATTCCACACTCAAATCATAAACATAAACAGCACATGAAAACACGGAATCAATTTTCAACAAAATATACCCCGCTCCTTCCCTCCTTCCCTACACACAACCCAGTGGTCAGACACAGAATAATAACAGACACACATACAAGCAAACAGTCCAAAAAATAAATAAAAAAATACTCAGATATATAATAAAAAAATAAAAAATTGCCCAACAAAAAATAAAAAGGGTTCCACACGTCAATTAATTACATACACACCATTTAAACTGTCCCTCTCCACTGTTCCTCCCTGGCACCCTCCAAGAAGGCCAAATAAGTGCCATACTTCTTCTCAAAGGCACCCAAGCTGCCCAGCTGCCTATGCGACATCTTTTCAAAGGCCGCCACTGTGCCCAATTTGGTGCACCACTAATGAAATGAGGGTGCACCAGCCGACTTCCATCCCCCAAGGATCACTTTCCTGCTGATCATCACACTGGTATGGACCCAGTTTTTAATGTGTGTGTTCGCTAAGTTAACCCCTGCCCCATCACCCAAAATACAAAGTCTGGGGCAGAATGAAATCTGAGTGTTCAGGATCTCACAGACATAACTCTGAACCCTCGACCAAAACTCTTGAATCTTAGTACAATACCAAAAAACATGGGCTATGTCCCCATCCTCTGACTGGCATCGTCAACAGGTGCGTGTATCTTTAAGACCAAGCCTATGCAATCTAGAGGGAGTCCAATAAAAACGATGCAGAATCTTAAATTGAATGAGGCGCATCCTTGCATCCCTAGACATAGACTTGGTATTTTTTAAAATCCTACCCCAAGTCTTTCTCCCATAACTTCTTGAGAGATGTCAAAAACCCATCCCCTAGACTCTGAATTAGCCAGGAATAGTACGCTGAAGCCTCGTGACCCTTTCCAAAAGCCACTAGTACCATCTCAAGAGTGTCTGCAGCTTTAGGGGGCTGTGTACGACACCCAAAGATGGTACAAAGTAGATGGTGCAGCTGTAAGTACCTGAAGAATTGAGATCTGGGAATCCCAAACCGGTGTGTAATATTTTCAAAGAATCTCAATGCTCCATTTTCATACAGGTCACCCAGCATAGCAACTCCCTTCTCAATCCATTCTGTCCAGCAAAAAGGGGACTTATTAATACACAGTTTAGGGTTTAACCAAATACTTGCAGCAACGTTCAGGTAAATGTCCGAACTGAGCACGCGGGAAACACTTGTCCACACTAACTGCATGTGTGAGATAACAGGATGTGTCTTTAGTTCTCCGGGCAGCTTGGTAGAAAGACACTGCAATGGCAAAATCGGGGCAAGAAGTTCTTGTTCAATGCAGAACCAGGGAAGGGCTCTTTCAGGTGGGAGCGACCAATGAGCCAAATGTCTGAGACTGAATGCATAATAATAAAACGAAATCTTGGGTAAGCCTAGCCCACCTTTGTCAATCGGCCTATGTAATTTATTGAATTGTAATCTGGGACGTTTACCATTCCAAATGAAGGACTTCGCTATGCTTTCAAATTGCTTGAAATAAGAAAGGGGGACATCAACCGGGAGAGACTGTAGCAGGTAGTTACATTTTGGAATACAGTTCATTTTAATAACATTAACCTTCCCAATCATCGATAAATGTAATGAAGCCCACTTACCCACATCGCTCGAAAACCATTTTATTAAGGGGTCAAACTTAACTCTAACTAAATCAGACAAATTTGTGGGGAATAAAATGCCCAAATACTTAATGCCCTGTTGGGGCCACTGGAAGGCACCTGGCTGGAAGGCCGTTACTAGACAGTATGCTGTCAGAGCCAATGCTTCGGATTTAGACCATTTGACTTTGTATCCTGAGAAATTGGAAAAGGAATTAATAATTCTGTGGAGGCAAGGCATAGATCTAGTAGGGTCAGAGACAAATAATAAAATATCATCTGCATAAAGCAGAAGCTTATGCGCCACGCTTCCGGCCACCACCCCTGGAAAATCATCCTCCTTTCTTATCGTGGCTGCTAATGGTTCCAGGGCAAGACAGAACAATAATGGGGAAAGAGGGCAACCCTGCCAAGTGCCCCTATTCACAGTAAAATAATCTGAGATTAATCCATTTGTTTGTACCGCTGCTACAGGGTGTCTATAAAGTAACTTGATCCAACCAATAAACGTACTCCCGAACCCGTATATTTCCAAAATCTTAAAAAGATAATCCCATTCTACCATATCAAATGCCTTTTCGGCATCAAGTGAGATGGCAGCGACCGGAATCTGATCATTCGCCACTGACCACATGATATTGATGAAACGCCTAATATTATTAGAAGAGCTACGACCCTGAATAAACCCCACCTGATCTATATGTATAAGAGATGTCATAACCTTACTTAATCGGTTAGCCAAAAGTTTTACATCTAGCTGGATCAGGGAAATTGGATGGTAACTTTTACACTCGCTTGGATCTTTGTCCTTTTTAAGTATCAGACTGATCCGGGCTTGTGTCATGGTTGGCGGAAGGTTTCCATTCTTTAATGATTCAGAATAAACTTCTAACAAAAGCGGAGCCAGTTCTGTAGCATAAGATCTAAAAAATTCAGCGGCAAAACCATCTGGCCCCGGAGCCTTGCCTGTAGGTTGGGACTTAATTACCTCGTCAAGTTCCTCCAAGGTTATTTCAGAATCAAGAGAGTTTTTTTGCTCAGTCATCAGTTTAGGGAGTTCTAATGGTTCCACAAATGTTCTAATATCTTCAACAGTAGACGAAGACGTGGAACTATAGAGATCAAGATAGAATTCTTTAAAGGCATTATTAATATCAATGGCTGAGGTAAAAACTTCACCACCAGCAGATTTCACTGACGGAAAGGTAGAAAAAGACTCTCTGCTTTATATATCTAGCCAAAAGCTTCCCTGCTTTGTCACCCGACTCAAAGTATGACTGTCTTGCCCTGAACAACCAAAACTCCACTTTCCGCGACAAAACAGTATTATATCTGTATTTCAATCGGGTCAATTCTCTGAGGCCATCAGATGACATACGGCGCTTCAGCTCTGCCTCTGCACTTTTAATATTTCCTTCCAACTCCACAAGTTCTCGTGCTTTGGATTTTTTGATGAATGAGGCATACTGTATAATCCGACACCTAAGAAGTGCCTCCCAAGCCACGCCCACAGAGGATACTGAGGACCAGTTGGTCTCCATATAAACACTGATTTCAGTCTTTAACATTTGTTGGAAATCAGGATTTTGTAAAAGGGATACATTAAAGCGCCAACTATATGATTTCTTTTCTGAGACTAAAATGTTTCCAATTGAGCAATCAACAACAGATGAAATTAGGGACTTAGATATAAAAAAAAAAAAATCTATTCTAGAGTAAATCTTATGAACTGATGAAAAAAAATGTATAATCCCTACCAGATGGGTTCAAAAGTCGCCAGATATCTGCAAGACCAAGATTTTTACACATCCTGTGAAGCGTCAATGTTGCTCTAGGGGGCTTACACACTTTTGTTTCACTATGATCAAGAACTGAGTCCAACAAAAGATTAAAGTCTCCTCCCAATATTATATCATGAGATGCCAACAGCTTGCAACATCCCATCAAGATCTATAAAAAAGCCCTGATCATCAACATTAGGTGCGTTTGGACTCAAGATGGCACCCAGTATGGCTGCTGCGTTGCGAGCTCCGACACAACATGGCAGTGTTTTGTTTGTTTTGTTTATAATTCTCATGTTTTTTGTCTTGGATGTTGTCTGCCTTATTGTCTATGACAGACAAACACTTTTGGACACTGGTTCAGCAATTACACACCGTAAACCGGACTTCAAATTCCTCAATGCCGACCCGCTGTTTACAAACACATAAGCGGAGCCCTTTGTCTGGGCTGCACAGCTGCGGAAACGCAGGAGGAAAAGGGGAAACAGAGGATCATAAACATCAGAACAGCAAAACGCCAGTACAGGAACAAGATTGAAGGACAGTTTAACACCACCAACTCTAGAAGCATGTGGCAGGGAATTAACATCATCGCGGACTTTAAAGGGAATAAAAACTCCGCCATGAACACCGCTGCCTCTCTCCCGGATGAGCTAAATACTTTTTATGCTCGTTTTGAGGGAAATAACTCCGCCCTCGTGGAGAGAGCTCTCGCGGCCGAAGCTACAGAGGTTAGTTCACTCTCCGTCTCTGTAGCGGATGTAACCCGATCCTTCCGACGGGTGAATATCTGCAAAGCCGCGGGTCCAGACGGCATTCCGGGCCGCGTCATCAGAGCGTGCGCGAACAAGCTGGCTGGTGTTTTTATGGAAATTTTCAACCTTTCCCTCTTTGTCTGTAGTCCCCACATGCTTTAAAACGTCCACCATTGTGCCTGTTTCAAAGCAATCAAAAATCACTTGCTTAAATGACTGGCGTCCTGTTGCTCTGACCCCCATCATCAGCAAATGCTTTGAGAGACTAATCAGAGATTAAATCTGCTCTGTGCTGCCTCTCTCTCTCTTGACCCATTGCAGTTTGCTTACCGCAACTGCTCCACTGATGATGCCATTGCATCTACAATACACACTGCTCTCTCCCACCTGGAAAAAAGAACACTTATGTGAGAATGTTGTTTGTAGACTACAGCTCAGCATTCAACACCATAGTGCCCTCCAAGCTAGATGAGAAACTCCGGGCTCTGGGCTTAAACAGCTCTCTGTGCAGCTGGATCCTGGACTTCCTGTCAAGCAGACACCAGGTGGTTAGAATAGGCAGCAACATCTCATTACTGACCCTCAACACTGGAGCCCCACAGGGCTGTGTTCTCAGCCCACTCTTGTATTCCTTGTACACACATGACTGTGTGGCAACACATAGCTCCAATGCCATCATTACGTTTGCTGATGACACGACGATGGTAGGTCTGATCACTGACAATGATGAAACAGCCTACAGAGAGGAGGTGCACACTCTTGACACACTGGTGTCAGGAGCACAACTTCTCCCTCAACATCAGTAAGACAAAGGAGCTTGTGGTGGACTTCAGGAGAAAAGACAGAGAACACAGTCCCATCACCATCAATGGAGCACCAGTGGAAAGAGTCAGCAGCTTCAAGGTCCTGGGTGTCCACATCACTGAGGAACTCACATGGTCCATCCACACTGAAGTCGTTGTGAAGAAGGCTCATCAGTGCCTCTTCTTCCTGAGACGGCTGAGGAAGTTTGGAATGAACCGCCACATCCTCACACGGTTCTACACCTGCACTCTAGAGAGCATCCTGACTGGCTGCATCTCCGCCTGGTAAGGCAATAGCACAGCCCACAACCGCAAAGCACTGCAAAGGGTGGTGCGAACTGCCAGACACATCATCGGAGGTGAGCTTCCCTCCCTCTAGGACATATATACCAGGCAGTGTGTGAAAAAAGCTCGGAGGATCAGAGACTCCAGACACCCGAGCCATGGGCTGTTCTCACTGCTACCATCAGGCAGGCGGTATCGCAGCATCAGGACCCGCACCAGCTGACTCCATGATAGCTTCTTCCCCCAAGCAATCAGACTTTTGAACTCTTGATCTCCCATGATCAAATACATCAGCACTGCACTTTATTACTCTTATATCTCACACCGGACTGTCATAAATTATATTATTATCATATTATATTCTCTCTTAACAACTTACTATCAACCGACAACCTGAATGTCAATACAGTACAATACAACCTACTGTACATTCTAAATATACTTTTTTTATTGAATAATGTGCATCTATATTGTGTGTATTGTATACTGTACAGTGTATGTTATTATTTGTATATTGTGTTGTGTGTAATTATGTGTATATCAGATGTTTAAATTGTCTTGTGTTAATTTTATGTTATTGTAAATTGGTATATGTCTCATCACTGTCACGACTGCTATGTTGATCGGAACTGCACCCAAGAATTTCACACCATTGCACTTGTGTATATGGCTGTGTTACAATAGAAAAGTGATTTAAATATTAGCCAAAATCAACCTTTGCCCCTGAATTTCAGCTAAAACAATAATTACTCTTCCTAATTTATCTTTAATCTGTTTGAGACATTTGAATTGTAGATGCTTATTTATCAGTATAATGACTCCCTTGCTTTTACTTGAGCCTGCACTAAAGAAAACATGTCCACCCCATATCTTAACAAATTTTTCAGCTTCCTGCGGGGATAGATGCGTTTCTTGAAGAAATGCAATATCATATTTCTTACGCTTCAGAGAAATAACCTTCCATCTTTTTATGGGGCGCCCCAACCCATTCACATTCCATGTGGAGAGAGATAACCTACACCATATTAACATTTGACATTGATATAATAAAAAAAAATTAATTGTGTGTCAAAAACAAGATTACACAGACCACATTCCCCATTAATGCAACAATCAAACCCCAAACTTCCCCTCGAGCAAAACAAACAGAAAAAAGAATAACGTGCGCATTAACCCCGCACACGACAGCGCTAACCAGCGACAATACCTCTAAACTCAAAGAGTCCATGTACGCATGCGAGAACCCCCACGACAACTTTGCCAAGGGATTATTCAAGTCTGGTGTTTCTGCACAAATTTTGTGAGGCAAAATTACATAACAGAAAATACTTTGTAAAACAGACCCCAGCCAACAGGCAGAATAACAGAAAAAACATGTAGATTCATTCACAGAACCATCTCGAAGGTGTGTTCCTCCACAAAATAAACTCCAGCTGATATAAAGCCGTTCAGTTTCCTCGGACAGACAAACAATTGTTCAGTGAGCCAGCTGTTATGAGTGCTGCAGATGAGGTAATCATTCTACTAGGAGGCATAAGCACAAAGAACAAACAGATTTAAACACAACTGTCCCAAAATAGTGTAATTCCACAAAACAAGCTCCAGCTGCTAGGAGGAGCCAGCACGAAAAACAAAACCGGCATCCCGGTTCCTCGGATAATCAAGAGCCAAACTAACTGAGGCTGCGCAAAAAAAAAAAAAAAAAAAAAAAAACACATCATAACTTACTCAGCCCATCAACTTTATAAAGGACGTCCTTTATGTGAGCATGTAGATATTTTGCGGTCATCCATAGTGTCCATTCTTGATCTGGCCGGGAACTTCAGTGTAAAAAATATCTTCTGTCAATGCAAAAGTTTCCTGGAGTTATGCCACAAAACAAAGTCCAGCCGCTAGGCAGAGTCAACGCAAAAAGAAACAAAAATGGCACCCAGCTTCCTCAGATAATAGAGTCCCTGAACCGTGAGTCAGTCCACTAATATAAGAAACATGAAATGGCTTACTCACTCCAATGTATTTATGAAGGAGAGTGCCTGTTTTGGACAAGTAAATACTTTGCGACCATTCTTCGTTTCTATTCTCAGTTTGGCCGGGAACATCAGTGCAAATGAGATCTTTTTCTGATGTATGAGTTTCTTACATTCCTTGAACCAATAGCATTTCTCTCGTCAAGTTCGCAAAGTCAGGGAACAAGAAAATATTATGGTTCTTCCAAGAAAGATTCCCTTTGCTCCTCGCCTGGCGCAACACGAGATCTTTATCGGATGATCTCAGATATCTGGCCAGAATCGATCGGGGCCTGTCTCCCTCAGCAAATCTGTGAGCAGGGACTCTGTGAGCTTGCTCGATTTCCAGCTTGTGGCCTGTTGTGTCGAGCAGACTCGGGAAAAGCTCGTCTAGAAATTTCACCATATCTCTGCCCTCCTCACGCTCAGAAATTCCAACAATTCGTATGTTATTCCTTCGGCTCATATTTTCGAAATATTCCAGTTTATCCGAAATTAATTCCAAATCTGTTTTGGACGTGGGCAGATTAGCGGATAATTCCCTTTCCGATGACTCAAGATAATCGATTTGTTTTTCAACTTCTGTCACTCTTGTAAACAACTCAGAGAATTTTGTTTCCATCGCCGTAATCGATCGACGTATTACAACGAGATCCTCCAAGTCAGCAAGAACCTTCGTTTGCATCACCAAAATGTTGGACAGTTGACGCTGAATTTCATCTACCAACGTGCGATCCAAATCGAGTCCCCGTCTCGCGTCCCATCAGAGGCCTCAGCTTGAACACATAAGTGTCTTTTAATGTCTCCAGAGTCTGAGGATTTTGACTTCTTTGCCATGTTTACCTCAAAGAGCAAGTATTTAACTGGGTGTATCGAATCTCACCGGATTATAACATGAAAATAATTTAAAAACTAGCAAACTTCGCAGAGCTCGTGTCTCACATGTCTGCCTCTCACATGGCGTCACCAGTCTCCTTTTATTATTATTAATAGGTAATGTGCAAACGGAGGTGCTGAGCGAATGAGAATGGTCACAAACAGGTGGAATGAAGCATAATTTTATCAGTCAGTGTTCATAACATTACACTGGCTTCACTGGCAGTAGCAGATGCAGGCAGTCTCATTTGTGCAGAATTGTTTTCGTTAGGTTGACACGTGTTGAGAGAAATGAAGGTAGGAAAAGGTTGCTGGTAGAAAAAGAACGACATATTATGGCTGTGTGCACAAATCTTAAAAAAAGGCACAATTCGGGCCAGAAACACACTGACAAGATATTAGAGTGGCTAAAAGAAGCTACTCTGAGAAGCTGAAAAACAAGTTTTAAGCTAACAACCCTGCATCAGTGTGGAGAGGCCTGAAAGACATTACTAACTACAAGACACCATCCCCCAATAATGTAGGGAATCAGCAAATGGCTGACGACCTGAATGTGTTTTACTGTAGATTTGAAAAACCCAGTCTCTCACCCCACACCCACTCTGACCTTCACACAAACACCAACTGCAACCACCCTCCTCCCCCTCAACTTTCCTTTTTGTGGACTTCAGTTCGGCTTTCAACACCATCATCCCAACTATTCTCCAGACAAAATTAAACCAACTCTCTGTTCCCACCTCTATCTGTCAGTGGATCACCAGCTTTCTGACAGATAGGGAGCAGTTAGTGAGACTAGGGAAATTCCCTTCCAGCACCTGTACGATCAGCACCGGTGGCCCCCAGGGATGTGTGCTCTCCCCACTACTCTTCTCCCTCTACACCAATGACTGCATCACCAAGGACCCCTCTGTCAAGCTCCTGAAGTTTGCAGACAACACCACTGTCATCGGCCTCATCCAAGATGACGATGAGTCTGCATACAGAAGGGAGGTTGAACAGCTGGCTGTCTGGTGCAGTCAAAACAACCTTGAGCTGAACACGCTCAAAACGGTGGAAATGATTGTGGACTTTAGGAGGAACCCCCCAACACTGTCCCCCCTCACCATTCTAAACTGCACTGTGGCAGCAGTGGAGTCATTCAGGTTCCTGGGCACTACCATCTCAGAGTACCTGAAGTGGGAGACCCACATTGACTCCATTGTGAAAAAGGCCCAGCAGAGGTTGTACTTCCTTCACCAGTTGAGGAAGTTCAACCTGCCACAGGCGCTGCTGATACAGTTATACTCAGCAGTCATTGAGTCTGTCCTCTGCACTTCAATATCTATCTGGTTTGGTTCAGCTACGAAATCGGATATCAGAAGACTACAAAGGACAGTTTGGACTGCTGAGAGGATTATTGGTTGCCCCCTGCCCTCCCTGCAAGAACTATACACTCCCAGAGTGAGTAAAAAGGCTGGAAAAATCACTCTGGACACCACTCACCCTGCCCACTACCTTTTTGAACGGTTGCCTTCTTGCCGGCATCACAGAGCACTGAGCACCAGAACCGTCAGGCACAAGAACAGTTTTTTTCCCCTCAGGTTATCTATCTCATGAACAGTTAAATTGCCCCATTGAGCAATAATTATGTGCAATACACAATTTATATTTATGTAACATATCCTACATCTTCTGCCATTACATTACATCTGTATATAACAAATGTGTATTTGTGTATTATATATATATATATATATATATATATATATATAGTCTTATTGTGTATTTCTATATATACTTATATTTTCTATTCGCTTTTTATTTTTATTATGTTTTTTATTATCTCTGTTCTGTTGTTGTATTGTTTGTGCACTGGAAGCTTCTGTCACCAAGACAAATTCCTTGTACAATTGTGCTCAAAAGTTTGCATACCCTGGCAGAAATTGTGAAATTTTGGCATTGATTTTGAAAATATGACTGATCATGCAAAAAAACTGTCTTTTATTTAAGGATAGTGATCATATGAAGCCATTTATCATCACATAGTTGTTTGGCTCCTTTTTAAATTATAATGATAACAGAAACCACCCAAATGGCCCTGATTAAAAGTTTACATACCCTTGAATGTTTGGCCTTGTTACAGACACACAAGGTGACACACACAGGTTTAAATGGCAATTAAAGGTTAATTTCCCACACCTGTGGCTTTTTAAATTGCAATTAGTGTCTGTGTATAAATAGTCAATGAGTTTGTTAGCTCTCACGTGGATGCACTGAGCAGGCTAGATACTGAGCCATGGGGAGCAGAATAGAACTGTCAAAAGACCTGCGTAACAAGGTAATGGAACTTTATAAAGATGGAAAAGGATATAAAAAGATATCCAAAGCCTTGAAAATGCCAGTCAGTACTGTTCAATCACTTATTAAGAAGTGGAAAATTCGGGGATCTCTTGATACCAAGCCAAGGTCAGGTAGACCAAGAAAGATTTCAGCCACAACTGCCAGAAGAATTGTTCGGGATACAAAGAAAAACCCACAGGTAACCTCAGGAGAAAGACAGGCTGCTCTGGAAAAAGACGGTGTGGTTGTTTCAAGGAGCACAATACGACGATACTTGAACAAAAATGAGCTGCATGGTCGAGTTGCCAGAAAGAAGCCTTTACTGTGCCAATGCCACAAAAAAGCCCGGTTACAATATGCCCGACAACACCTTGACATGCCTCACAGCTTCTGGCACACTGTAATTTGGAGTGACAAGACCAAAACAGAGCTTTATGGTCACAACCATAAGCGCTATGTTTGGAGAGGGGTCAACAAGGCCTATAGTGAAAAGAATACCATCCCCACTGTGAAGCATGGTGGTGGCTCACTGATGTTTTGGGGCTGTGTGAGCTCTAATGGCACGGGGAATCTTGTGAAAATTGATGGCAAGATGAATGCAGCATGTTATTAGAAAATACTGGCAGACAATTTGCATTCTTCTGCACGAAAGCTGAGCATGGGATGCTCTTGGACTTCCAGCACGACAATGTCCCTAAGCACAAGGCCAAGTTGACCCTCCAGTGGTTACAGCAGGAAAAGGTGAAGGTTCTGGAGTGGCCATCACAGTCTCCTGACCTTAATATCATCGAGCCACTCTGGGGAGATCTCAAACGTGCGGTTCATGCAAGACGACCAAAGACTTTGCATGACCTGGAGGCATTTTGCCAAGACGAATGGGCTGCAAGAATTTGGGGCCTCATAGACAACTATTACAAAAGACTGCACGCTGTCATTGATGCTAAAAGGGGCAATACACAGTATTAAGAACTAAGGGTATGCAGACTTTTGAACAGGGGTCATTTTATTTTTTTCTTTGTTGCCATGTTTTATTTTATGATTGTGCCATTCTGTTATAACCTACAGTTGAATATGAATCCCATAAGAAATAAAAGAAATGCGTTTTGGCAGCTCACTCATGTTTTCTTTAAAAATGGTACACATATTACCAATTCTCCAAGGGTATGCAAACTTTTGAGCACAACTGTATGTGTAAGCATACTTGGCAATAAAGCTTATTCTGATTCTGATTTATCAGTGCACGTTATCCCAAAGAAATATAAAAATTATTGTCTTCATAATCTTTTATCAAAGTGAAATAACTTGCAGCCATTCTAAATTCGTGGCAATTCCAGATTAATAAAATCAAGTCCTGTTGTGCATTTTTCTTGTTAACTATCCAGTTTCACTCAAAATCACTTTAGAGAAGTAAAATCAGTTGTGAATGCCGTTTCCATGTTGATTATAAAAGGCCAGTTCCGGTGCTAAACTATCACAGCCCAACAGCTCAGTGGTCCGCGGTCAGACACATTAAAGGGAAACAAGAGCAGAAAAGTTTTTCACATTTGTGCATGTGAGAGTTGAGTCCAAGCAGTAGGAGTTTTCACATATGGCTGACAATAAACATTGTGGTATATGAGAAGTGTCTGAATAACTGTAGACTGCACTGTGTGTAGAAGTTGGAGTGGAATACACACTAGTCTCCTGTCCTGTGTATGTGTGAGTTTATAAAGGCTCTTTCACACCAAAAGCAACGAGAATACTCAGCATTAGCACATTCACGCCTTTACAAAAGGTGATCGACAGTCAATTTTACTCTGGTACAGTAAGTGGCACCTGTTACACCCTCCACCTATCACAGAAGATGCAGCAATAATGATTTTGTTGTTGATTTAATCAACAAGAAAGAAAACTTTCAAGATACTTCACATACTATTTCAATTCACCTGAATGGCAATATGAACAAAGCAGTCTGAGGGGTGATTAGAAAGAATTGTGTAAAAATAATATTAGGGTCAAATGACAAGATGCTCTTTTATTAATTCATCTTCTATTACTTGAATACAGCTCTTCTATGATGAACATGTTTTCAATTACTGAGTTAAAAGTAATTTTGATATTATTTCTAAGTCAAAAATGTCACGTGGTCTAACCATTCAGAGATAAAAATAAAAAATAAAAAAATACAATAAAAAAATACATTAAGAAGCTAAAATTCTTGATAAAAGAAATGTTGGAGTAATGTTATGAGTAATGTTTTATTATTTCTGTATACACACACACACACACACACACACACACACACTGTATACACTCATGTATTCCAGGTGCAGAGAAAGTATTTTAATACTTTTTACTTGGTTACACAAATAGTTTTTTTGTAGAAAATGCTATAAATGTATCCAAAAATTTGCGAAACAAACATGGATATTAAATTTCTACAAACAACACGTGTTTTAAACTAGATTTTAAAAATAGTTCTAATTTTTAATCACCTCTGTCAACCTCATATACCAAAGAATTGTCAATTGGAACAATACTGATAACAGGCTATTGTCATGTACACACTCTTGTGTTATTTATGTTTGTTCAAAACACTGCATGTTTTAACTGTGCAGTTATGAATGTGACAACATAAATACTTAAAGACTGTTTCATGCAACTATTAAAAAACAAATCGCAACAAACTAAACCCATTATATGTCTGACTCATGATTCAAAAGTAGTTTAAAACTCTAGTACGATAGCACTGCAATAACGATTACATAATTTTGTGGACACCACGTTTTGGTATACAAAGACAAATATGCAAATACAGAGAGTGTAATAATAAGTCACAGCAATAGTATTACTATATGGTGAAGAAAAGTCATGTAAGATCCGTAAAGTCGATTATTAAATTGTGCTAGTCAAAGATGCCACAATATTTTATACACAGTATTTTGTTAAAAGAACCTGCGTAAGATGAGAAGTTTTAAGGAGATGCAAAGGCAGAGATGCAGCAGTATAATTTTCAGAACCCATTGGAGTTTTATTTTGGATGCAAATGAAATACACATCCTCACTGTCGGTTTAGGATTATTTCTTTAAGATACCATTTAATGTCAGTGGGCAAAACAGCTATCTGTGATTTAGCTTTTGCACTGATTGTGGTAACTGCAGGGGCTCGACACGTCATCCAAACATCCAAAAGTTATTGGTTGGAGCGTTTTATCACCAAGCAATTAAAAAAAAAAAATACACACTCACCTTAAAAAAACAACAACAAAAAAAAACACCGCTTTGTCAGTGCATGAATGTGAAAGGCTCCATAGGAATCCATCATTTCTATTAAAAATCTTCATCGTGGACAAAATAAGCATTTGGTGTGAAAGGGTGTTAAGGGTGTAGATGTTGTAGTGTTCAGTGGAGTATCCTGTGCTGTATATGTGTGGGTTTCTAAAGGTGTAGTAGGTGTTGTTGTACTCACTGGAGGAGCTTTAGATCCTGATGGAGGTGGAGGCAGCAGATCTTCTGGCTCTGGATGATTCCAGTGTCTCGCATTATACACAGCTTTAGTAGGAGACTGCAGAAAGAATGTAAACAAATATTTATAATGATGGTGTTTTCACACTAGAGTGATCAGTGAAGACCAGAGTCCTGTTAATGTTAGAGCTCAGGGCCCGTTTTCACAAAGATTTTTATCTTACCACTAGGAATTCTCCATAGAGTTCCTAGCTAGTTTCTCTTTAAAACTGGAACTTTCATGAGAGTGAGTCATTAAAATAGACATGCCCACTCTTACGAAAACACTGCCTGTTTACAGAGTCTTGAGCTGTCACAGAGACCGGTGATATATCTCATGACACTTATTTCAGTGATATCTTTCAGGAAGAAGAAACATTTTCTACATACCATTCCATAAAAAATAAAAATCTCTTTCAGCACTTTTAATATTTCACTCAAAACCTTCATCTCCGGTGTAAAGTTGTTTCAGTTCACGGCAGAGGTGACTGCATCCCTAACTATGTTTACAATAATGAAAATACCATTCTGACTTTTAAAATGTCATTATAATATTCTAATTCTACGTGGCAGCCATGCATCGGATAGTTTGTGATTCTGGAGTATTATTTTAAGTGTTAGGCATTTAGTGTTATACTCTTAGACTCTTATTTACAAATCCTAAAATTAGGAGTGACATGCACATCATTTTTAAGAGTTTTAGCCATAAGATTTTTTGTGAATACATGTCAAGAGTTTAAAAACGTGGGTTTTGAGTAGTTAAAATGAACAAGACTACAATTCATAAATGGTATGAACACTATCCACTCTAATTTGAAGTGAACTACTAATGATCTCTTAAATTGCATTCGTGGCAGATAGATGCATGTGTTGTCCTATCCATAAACTCTTAAGATTTTTGAGGTTTTTATCTAAAATGGTAAAGAGCTGTCACTAATATTCAGAGTGGTAGTCATGTCGATGTCAGAAATTACAAGTCAAAGCAGAGTAATACTGTGAAACTAGATTTTTACATTTTTTGGAATTGCTATGTCACTTCTAGAGGATTATGGGTACATGCTTGGCATTGCTAGGCAGAGTCTAGTGTGTTCCGGGTGGTTGGCTGGCCCAAAAGAGTTAAGAGCCCACCCCCTAATCTCTAGATATGGTTTGAATCGCTCCATATAATAACCATGGGAGATCCAATATAAGTCCACAGGATTTTTGGCCTGTTTTATTGTGTGCCAGTTAAAAATAATATGTCTCATTGCTTGGTAAAGTAATAGCAAAGCTCTCCTCAACAAGCCACATATATTGAGGTATCATTCCACAACACAAACGGTGTGGGACGAGTTATGCACTGAAGTTTAACACTTAGGGTTAGGGATTTGAATAAACTCCAAAAGTAGTAATAAAATACCAAAGCTTGCCTAAGCAAACACCTCTGATGAGACTTGTGGGGGCTGGAGGATAAGGTGGAATCGAACTCTGGTTCGAAACCAAGCAATCGAAACAAGCGTGGAAAAACTGAGAATAAATCTGACATCCAAAAACACATCAGTCGTATAGATAATTGCCTTTAAATATTATTCAATATACAAAGCCTTCTGCTATACCTTGTACAAAGGTGGCTATACTCCATCTCCATCTGTAATTAAGTCTGTAATTAAAAGTCATTAAGAAGTGCTACATTTCTTGGATTGTTTGTGTTGGCGGAGTGTGAATTGAAGTGCAGGTCGTTTGTCTCAGCATGAGCGCATTGAAAGCAGACCACAGGAAAACTCTGTAGAAGAACAACTTGCAAAGGATGCCAAATAGAGTCAAACAGCAGGCACTGACAGCGCACAAACAGCCAAGAGATGAGGGGGTGATAAAAGTGAACTTGGCAACCATATGAGACGTAGGCACAGTCCACTGGCCAACACTGAAACTGGATTATTAATAATAATGAAAAGAGAAGAGTCTGGCCCTGGAGGTAACTCTGCTGGAGACTGCTTTTAATCTTCTGTAATTAAGAAGTGTTCTTCAAGCTAGTGGGGAGTGAAAGTCTAGCTGCACCCCATACAGATCTGCTCAAACTTGGTTTGACTCTTCCAGAAGGTCTTGCAGAGGGAAATCAAAACCGCCCCCCCAAAAAGAGTTTTATCGGCAAGTTGGAATCCCCTGTAAAGTCTGGGAATGACGCTGCCAAGTCAGAGACCCAACAGGGCTAGACAGGTCTCTCATTCTGTGGGCAGCTCTGACATGTATACTGCCCTTTTCTGCAATAAATTAATTTCATTCCTCCTCTTCTTTAAAAAAAAGCAAAAATCTGGGTTCCAGTGTGACAATGGAAGTGAATTGGGCCAATCCCTAAATGTTAAAATACTCACTGTTTCAAAACTATAGCCTATTAAAACATTTATAAATAGCCTATAATATAAAATAAATATAATTCAGATCATTCAAATACATTACATCATATGCACATACTGTGGCAGCAGACAAGTAAAGCATTTAGACAATTCAAAAAGTGTTTTTAAAAGTCAAAATATAGTTTGTATTATTTCCATATCATTAAACATAACTCTATTATTGGCTTAATTCCGCTATTTTTAATTGTTGGTCTATTGTTGGTACTCATTTGTCAGGCGGACGCTTTGAGCATCTCAATTTGGCCTCACTAGTTTTTAGTGTCTCTAGTCATAAACGCTGTGTTTAGGATGCGGTGTTAAGTTTAAAGACACCAGTGTTCATCATCCCCATTTTACTGATTCCGACCTGGAAATACAACTCCAATTCCGAAAGAGTTGGGACAGTATGAAAAATGCTAATAAAAACAAATAAGGGGTGATTTGTAAATTATATTTTCACCCTATAATTATATTGAAAGCACCACAACTACACATAATATGATGTTTTATCTTGTGAATTTTACATACATATATATATTTAAATGTACAATAATTTAAAATCAGATGATTGCAACATGCTCCAAAAAAGTTGAGACGGGGGCAATTTAAGACAAATAACAATTTGGGGGGACGCGTGATGCCATGCGAGAAGCAGACAAGTGAATCACGATCTCTGCGCACTTTGCTAGTTTTTTTAATTATTTTCATGTTATAATCCGGTGAGATTTGATACACCCAATTACATATTTATTCTTTGAGGTATACATGGCAAATAAGTCTAAATCCTCAGACTCTGGAGACTTTAAAAGACACTTACATGTTCAAGCTTAGGCCTCTGACGGGACTGCGAGCTGGGGACTCGATTTGGAAGGCACGTCGGGAGAAGAAATTCAGCGAAAACTGTCCAACATCTCGGTGATGCTGACGAAGGTTGTTGCTGACTTGGAGGATCTCGCTGTAATACGTCAATCGATTACGGTAATGCAAACAAAATTCTCTGAGTTGGTCACAAGAGTGTCGGATGTTGAGAAACAGATTGATTATCTGGAGTCATCGGAAAGGGAATTATCCGCTAATCCGCCCGCATCCAAAACGGACTTGGAACACATTTTGGAAAAACTGGAATATATTGAAAATATGAGCCGAAGGAACAATATACGGATTGCTGGAATTCCTGAGAATGAAGAGGGCAGAGATATGGTGAAATTCCTGGACAAGCTCTTCCTGAGTCTGCTCAACATAACAGGCCATAAACTGGAAATCGAGCGAGCTCACAGAGTCCCGGCTCGCGGATCTACTGAGGGAGACAGGCCCCGATCAATTCTGGCCAAATTTCTGAGATCATCCGATAAAGATCTCATGTTGCACCAGGCAAGGAGCAAAGGAAAGCTTTCTTGGAAGAATCACAATATTTTCTTGTTCCCGGACTCTACAAATTCGACAAGAGAGAAACACGATCGATTCAAGGAATATAAGAAACTTTTACATCAACGGAAGATCGCTTTTGCATTGATGTTTCCGGCCAAACTGAGAATAGAAGCTTAGAATGGTCGCAAAGTATTTACAAGTCCAAAACAGGCACTCTCCTTCATAAACACAATGGAGTAAGCCATTTGATGTTTCTTATATAAGTGGTTTGACTCGCTGAATATACACTCGTTTGTCTGAGGAAGCTGGGTGCCATTTTTTGTTTCTTTTTGCGTTGGTTCCGCCTAGCGGCTGGAATTTGTTTTGTGGAATGACACTTTCTTCAAGAAATTTTTGCATTGACAGAAGATCGTTTTTACACTGAAGTTCCCGGCCAGATTGAGAATGGTCACTATGGATAACCGCAAAATATCTACATGCTCACATAAAGGACGTCTTTTATAAAGTTGACGGGCTGAGTAAGTAATGGTGAATTTTTTTTTTTTTTTTTTTTTTTTGCGCGACCTCTGAGTGAGTTTGGCTCTTGATCATCAGAGGAACTGGGATACCTGTTTTGTTTCTTTTTTGTTTTAGTTCCGCCTAGCGGCTGGAGGTTTTTGTGGAATATTTTTAAGGGACATTAGAATGATTATGTCATCTGCCATACTCCTAAACAGCTGGCTCACTGAACAGTTGTTTGTCTGTCCGAGGAAACCGAATGGCTTTATATCAGCTGGAGTGTGTTTTGTGGAGGAACACACCTTCGAGACAGTTCTGTGAATGAATCTACATGTTCTTTGTGTTAATTCTGCCTGTTGGCTGGGGTCTGTTTTACAAAGTATTTTCTGTTATGTAATTTTGCCTCACAAAATTTGTATAGAAGCACCGGACTTGAGCAATCTGACAGCAAAGTTGTCGCGGGGGCTCTCATAGCCATACATGGACTCTTTGAATTTAGAGGGATTGACGGCGGTTGGCGCTGTCATGCGCGGGGTTAATGCGCACGTTTTTCTTTTTTCTGTTTGTTTTGTTCGGGGGGAAGTTTGGTTTGATTGTTGTACTAATGGGGAATGTGGTCTGTATAATCTTGTTTTTGACACACAATTAATTTTTTTTATTATATCAATGTCAAATGTTAATATGGTGTAGGTTATCTCTCTCCACATGGAATGTGAATGGGTTGGGGGCACCCCATAAAAAGAAGGAAGGTTATTTCTTTTCTTAAATGTAAGAAATATGATAGTGTTTCTTCAAGAAACGCATCTTTCCCTGCAGGAAGCTGAAAAATTTGGGAAGATATGGGGTGGACATGTTTTCTTTAGTGCTGGCTCAAGTAAGAGTAGGGGGATCATTATACTGATAAACATCTACAATTCAAATGTCTTAGAGTAAAGATAAATTAGGAAGAGTAATTATTGTTTTAGGAGAAATTCAGGGGCAAAGGTTGATTTTGGCTAATATTTACGCATCTAACGCTGATGATCAGGGCTTTTTAATAGATCTTGAGGGGATGTTGCAAGCTGCGGACACCCCTCATGATATAATATTGGGAGGAGACTTTAATCTTTTGATGGACTCAGTCCTTGATCCCAGTGAAGCAAAAGTGTGTAAGCCCCCTAGAGCAACATTGACACTTCACAGGATGTGTAAAAATCTTGATCTTACAGATATTTGAAGACTTTTGAGCCCCTCTGGTAAGTCCCTCATTTCATCTGTCGTTGATTGCTCAATTGGAAACATTTTAGTCTCAGATCATGCCCTGGTAGAGGTGTTGCCAAATACGGAGAAAAATAAATCATATAATTGGCGCTTATGTTAAAGACTGAAATCAGTGTTTATATGGAGACCAACTGGTCCTCAGTATCTTCTGTGGGCGTGGCTTGGGAGGCACTTAAGGTGGTTCTTAGGGGTCGGATCATACAGCATGCCTCATTTACCAAAAAATCCAAAGCATGAGAACTCGTGGAATTGGAAGAGAATATTAAAAGTGACAAAGCAGAGCTGAAGCGCAGGATGTCGCCTGATGGCCTCAGAGAATTGACTTGATTAAAATACAGATATAATGCTATTTTGTTGTGGAAAGTGGAGTTTTGGTTGTTCAGGGCAAGACTTTGAGTCGGGGGACAAGGCAGGAAAACTTCTGGCAAGATATATAAAGCAGAGAGATTCTTTTTCTATCATTCCCTCAGTGAAATCTGCTGATGATGAAATTTTTACCTTGGCTATTGATATTAATAATGCCTTTAAAGAATTCTATCTTGATCTTTATAGTTCCACGTCTTCGTCTACTGATGAAGATATTAGAAAATTTGTGGAACCATTAGAACTCCCTAAATTGACGACTGAGCAAAAACAATTATCTTGATTCTGAGATAAACTTGGAGGAACTTGAAGAGATAATTAAGACCTTGCCTACAGGTAAGTCTCTGGGGCCAGATGGCTTTGCCGCTGAGTATTTTAGATCTTATGCTACAGAATTGGCTCCACTTTGTTAGAAGTTTATATGGAATCATTAAAGAATGGAAAGCTTCCCCCAACCATGACATAAGCCTGGATCAGTCTGATTCTTAAAAAAGACAAAAATCCAAGCGAGTGTAAAATTTACCGTCCAATTTCCCTGATTCAGCTAGATGTTAAAATTGTCAATTTTGGCTAACCGGTTATGACATCTCTTATACATATAGATCAGGTGGGGTTTATTCGGGGCCATAGTTCTTCTAATAACATTAGGCGTTTCATTAATATCATGTGGTCAGTGGCGAATGATCAGTCTCTGGTCTCTGCCATCTCACTTGACGTCGAAAAGGTGTTTTATATGGAAGAATGGGATTAACTTTTTAAAGATTTTGGAAACGTATGGGTTCGGAAGTACATTTATTGGTTGGATTAAGTTACTTTATAGACACCCTGTAACAGCGGTACAAACAAATTGATTCATTTCAGATTATTTTACTGTGAATAGGGGCACTCGGCAAGGTTGCCCTCTTTCCCCATTATTGTTCTGTCTTGCCCTGGAACCATTAGCAGCTGCGATAAGAAAGGAGGATGATTTTCCAGGGGTGGTGGCGGGAGGTGTGGTGCATAAACTTCTGCTTTACGCGGATTATATTTTATTATTTGTCTCTGACCTCACTAGATCTATGCCTTGCCTCTACAGAATTATTAATTCCTTCTCCAAGCTCTCAGGATACAAAGCCAATTGGTCTAAATCTGAAGCTTTGGCTCTGACAGTGTACTGCCCAGTTACGGCTTTTCAGCCGTGCGCCTTCCAGTGGCCCAAACAGGGGATTAAGTATTTGGGTATTTTATTCCCAGCAAATTTGTCTGATTTAGTTAGAGTTCATTTTGACCCTTTAATAAAAAGGTTTGAGCGATGTGGACAGGTGGGCTTCATTACATTTATCGATGATTGGGAAGATTAAATTTATTAAAATTAATTGTATTCCAAAATTCAACTACTTACTACAGTCTCTCCCTGTAGATGTCCCCCTCTCTTATTTCAAGCAATTTGATAGCATAGTGAAGTCCTTTATTTGGAATGGTAAGTGTCCCAGACTACATTTCAACAAACTACACAGGCCGATTGACAAAGGTGGGCCAGGCCTACCCAGTATTTTGTTTTATTATTACGCTTTCAGTCTCAGATATTTGGCTCATTGGTCGCTTCCACCTGAAAGAGCCCCTCCCTGGTTTTATATTGAAAAGGAAGTTCTTGCCCCTATTTTGCCACTCCAAAGCCTTTCTATCAAACTAACCGGAGAAGTTAAAATCACACCCCATTATTTCACATTTGCACATGATTTGGACAAGAAAGGCCAGAGTATTTGATTCGGACATTTATTTAAATGTTGCCTCAAGCATATGGCTGAACCCCAAATTATGTATCAACAAGTCCCCTTTCTGCTGGTCAGAGTGGATTGTGAGGGGGGTTACTACACTCGGCGACCTGTATGAGAGTGGAGGGTTGAGATCTTTTGAGAATTTGGGTAATCATTTTGGGATTCGCAGATCTCAGTTTTATAGGTATTTACAACTGCACCACATGCTCTGTACTGTTTTTGGCAGTAGCACACACCCCCCCTAAGGTGGCAGGTGCTTTGGGAGAGGTGATTGCTGCTTTTGGAAAGGGTCATGATGCATCAGTGTACTACTCCCGGCTAACTCAGTGTCTGGGGGAAGGAGCGTTAAATTCTCTTAAGAGATTATGGAAGAAAGATTTGAATTTGGTATTGGAGGAAGGAGTGTGGACTAAGATTCTGAAAAATGTCAAGTCTGTATCTAGAGATGCAAGAGTTCACCTTATGCAATTTAAGATTTTACATTGATTTTATTGGACCCCTTCTAGATTATATAGGCTTGGTCTTAAAGACACACCCACCTGCTGGTGATGCCAATCAGAAGTTGGAGATACTACCCATGTTTTTTTTTTGGGGTGTGTTAAGATCCAAGATTTTTGGTTAAAGGTTCAGAATTATTTGTGTGATGTTATGAACGTTAAAATTTTGCTTTGTTCCAGACTCTATGTTTTGGGTGATGGGGCGGTCATGAATTTGGGGGACATTCACATTAAAAATTGGGTTCTGACCAGTCTCATGATCGGCAGGCAAGTAATTTTAAGCGGTTGGAAGTCAAGTGGAGCACCCTCTTTTGTGGTGTGTGGAAATGGGGAGGGTAGCTGCATTTGAGGAAGTGGTAAGTAGAAGGCTGGGGTTTAGGGACTTATTTGTTAAAAAATGGGGCAAATATGTAGTTTTTCTGGGGGACTCTTGGGGAGAGAATGTGGAGAGTGTAGTTTAGTTTAATCATGTATGCTTATTATTATTTTATTTATTCATATATATATATATATATATATATATATATATATATATATATATATATATATTCATATATATATTCATATATATATATATATATATATATATATATATATATATATATATATATATTTTTTTTTTTTGGATTGTGTGTGTGTGTTATGTGGGACCACAGGGGTGTTCGTTGGGGGTTAGGGTGGGATTGTATTAGTGGGGTTTAAATGTAAAATGTTGATTCTTCGTATATGTGTAGAGTTTTTCTCTGTCATGTGTATATGAATTAATAAAAATGTTAATTACAAAAAAAAAAAAAAGACTAATAACAATTTGATGAGTTTAAATAATAAGGCGGTGTGAAACAGGTGAGGCAACTGTGTCATAGTACTCTATACTGTATAAGGAGACTCCAAAAACAGCCTAGTCCTTCAAGAGCAAGGATCATTCAAGTCTCATCAATTTGCCAACAGATGCTTCAGCAAATAATCCAGCACTCTGAGAACATTAACCTAGTTTCCATCCACTTTTCGCGCTTTTTTGTTATCGACAAAGTGAAAATGGGTAAAAAAATGTTTGCAAAAATTTGCCGTCTTCTGCCTGTTTAGATTCAAATGGCCTTTTATCGATAAAAATGGTGTGTGTGATGACATCATGCCTAAAAAAAACACTGTCGCATAAGTTTTGGTTTATCACAAAATAAATCTGCCCTTAAGCTGTTTCCATACAGAAATGTGTGTATATCGCTAATTGTGTACCTTTCGCCTCTCAGATGTCCCTAATTTTGTTCTTTGTAAAATGGGGAGCGTATTGAGAGAATTCATTGAAATTAATCAGCTTACTGTCATTTTAATTTCACAAATAAATGCAATCAGAAGAGGAGGAATTGCAATCAAAAGGGAGCAGTTGCATTTCTGATAGGACTGTAATATTGGTCCTGATGTTGTGCCTATCACAGGTTGCCACCGGTTCTGACCCGAAAGAGAATCTTCATGGCCCTGTTCAAGCTGGAAAAGTGCACCAAGTAGTGGGGGAAACTTTCAGTCTTAGTATAAGGACCATCCATCGATGTGTAAATGCTGTGTGCACAGCTATTAAAGAAACATTGATGCGGTGTATCAGGGTTTACATATGATACATTCCTGATATTCAATTGGCTATTTTGAACAATCATCTAATCTAAAGCATTGCCATCACAACTGCATTATGTCCTGCATATTTGTCCAGCAACATTTAATGGCCAACTGAACTTGATTGTCATCTAAAATTAATTTTGGCATCGTAATGCAATTTACATTTTCTGAAGAAGCTCAGCAAATGCGATTCGAGGGTTAGATTTTAAATATTTAAATGCTTTAAAATGTTCAAAAGGTCGTTTCTGAAAATTAACTCAGCATTGGACAAATAGTTCTGATATAGTCTTGAAAATTTTTTTTGAACATTCTGAGAATATCATTCAACTGACTTTTTTCATCTACAGAACAGGGTAAGGCTCATTTAAGTTTGTGTAAAGAAAAGGCAAGTATATAGTCTCAATATTTTTTCGTTTGGTAATTTATTTTATTTAATACAGGGAATTTTGCTGGCATTTTTTCAAAAGTATAAACAATTTTACAGAATTGGGCAATGTTAGTGTTCCAAAAAAAGCACACTGAAGCTTTTCTCCTAGTATTGTGTATTTATTTTTAATTTAAAGGGGACCTATTATGAAAAATTCACTTTTACATGGTGTTTGAACATAAATGTGAGTCGGCAGTGTGTACACAACCACCCTATAATGTTAAAAGTCCACTCACTCCTCTTTCTTATATTTTTATTAATCAAAAACAGTGTCTCAAAATGACTGGTTTTCATATCTGCTCTAAAGTGATGTCACTTTAGAGCAGGCCACGCCCACGACTGGTGACGGACTCCACCCTATTATCATAGATCCTCCCCTGAGTGATCGACACACAGTCCGCCATTTTTTTCCATGCTGGAGCTGCTACAGTGAGAAGAATAATGTCTCAGCTTCATAAGCGTCATACGTGTTCTGTTGTTGGCTGTAAAAGTGAAAATAAGTGTCTTCATGTACTCCCGGCATCAGAGCCACTGAAGACGTAGTGGACAAGTTTTGTTTTTGAAGAAAATGTGCCCCAAAATTCGTGTATGTTTGTGCAAATCATTTTACACCGGACTGTTTTGTGAATGAGGGTTAATATAAAGCATATAAAGCAGATTTTCCAAAAATTTGACTCAAGCATGGATCAGTACCAACTGTTCATGTTCCAGCTTTATATCCTGAAGATGTAAGTATCGCACGTTATATTTTGTGAATGTTTGCAAATAGCCTTTCCAAATGTGCTTGTTAGCTGATTCCACGGCTAATGCAGCTAAAGTTACCATTGTCTCATTGTATTCACGGAGACCAGAGCTATGTAGTTATAGCTTGTTTGCACATGACGTCACGTCACTGCGTTGCTGTGGCGTGAAATGCAGATGGAGGGTAGGAAGTGATTTTCTACATAAGAAGCACTATTACAAACTCAAAATGCCTATGTTTTGCGTCTTTTACGGTTGCTCATACATATATGACTGAACTCCGATATTTAAGGTGTCAATCATATTGGTTCTGATTTGTTGTTGCTATAGTATCCGAAGCACGAGCTGTAAATGCACGGCCCTCTTCCGGAAAGAGGGTGGGGAGCAGCAGCATATTTGCATTTAAAGAGACACACACGAAAACAGCGTGTTTTTGATTCCACCCAAAAAGAGGCATTTACAACATGGTATAATAAATGATCCGTGGGGTATTTTGAGCTGAAACTTCACATACACATTCTGGGGACACCTGAGACTTATATTACATCTTGTAAAAAGGGGCATAATAGGTCTCCTTTAAAACATCTTTGTGCACAGAAATGATTTTTTTTATTTATTTATTTTTGTATTGTGGGCTAATTCCATGACTGCTGTCTATTATTTTGAATGGTGTGGAAAAGCAACTTTAATAAATAAACGGGATTAAATTAAATTAATCGCAAAGAGTGGCCATTCATTTCATTGTTGATGACATGTGCATGATACGAGATATTTGTGTTGGCACTCCTGGAAGTGTCATGACGCAGATGTGTTTGCAGCATCGGATCTGTGCAGGTATGCCATTAAGACCAATCCTTAACAGTGCGAGTAATGCTTCATGTACAATAAACTGGCTTTCAAGGATGTATACCTTGTCGTCGTGATTAACACAGGCTAACGATTGGGGTAAATTCTGTCATGTGACACTATATTTTTGCGTTAATGTCAATTTTCTCAATAAAAAGTGTTTCCAAACCAGTTTTTCGCGACATTTGAAGTACTGACAGAGTTTATGCGCTAGAGTTAAACGGGAAAAATATCATGTCGACATTTGTGAAATTGTAACGATAATTTGCGTTTCCATCAGCTAAATCAGTAAACTTTTTGATGCGCTAAACCTTTTGTCACAAAAAAACCCTTGGATGGAAACGTAGTTAATGTTCCTCAAAGACAAATTGGAAGGATTTGGGGCATTACACCTTCTACAGTGCACAATATAGTTAAAAGATTCAAGGAATCTGGTCAAATCTTGATGTGTAAAGGGCAAGATGAAAACCACTTATGAATGCGCATGATCTCTGATCCCTCAGATGTCACTGTCTTGCTGCTAAAGGTGGCACAACCAGCTGTTAAGTTTAAGGGGGCAGTTAGTTTTCACATGGGTGATATAGGTGTTGGACAACTTTTTTTTTGCTTCAATAAAACAAAAAAACAAAATTTTGAAAATGGTATTTTGTGTTTACTCCAGTTGCCTTTGTTTTATGTTATCTCGTTTGAAGATCTAAAACAATTAGTATGAAAAATAAGCAAAAACAGAAGAAATCAGGAAGGGGGACAAATACTTTTGCACAGCACTGTATACTGCCATCCAGCACCGTCTTTTCCAGGGACGTCCCTGCATTTTCCAGCAGGACAACTTCAAACCACATACTGCCTGGATTACAAGTGCATGGCTGTGTGAGCAGAGAGTGTGGGTGCTAGATTGGCCTGCCTGCAGTCCTGACCATCTCCAATTGAGAATGTGTGGTGCATTATGAAGCGCATTAGATGGCAACGAAAATCCTGTACAATTGTGCAGCTAAAGACCTGCATAACGGATGAATGGGGGAAATCCCACTTTTTAAACTTAAGCATTTGGGCACTGATGACACAATTTAAGTGTTATTAGAAGAAATGGTGATGTTTCACAGTGGTAAACACTCGACTGTCACAACTTTTTTGGAGTGTGTTGCAATCATCTGATTTGAAATTACTGTATATTTTCTTCTCTCTTTTTTAACCCCTTTTCTCCCAATTTGGAATGCCCAATTCCCACTACTTAGTAGGTCCTCGTGGTAGCGCGGTTACTCACCTCAATCCAGGTGGCGGAGGATAAGTCTCAGTTGCCTCCGCTTCTGAGACCATCAATCCGCGCATCTTATCACGTGGCTCGTTGTGCATGACACCGCAGAGACTCCCAGCATAGGAGGCTCATGCTACTCTCCGTGATCCACACACAACTTACAACACGCCCCATTGAGAGTGAGAACCACTAATCACGACCACGAGGAGGTTACCCCATGTGACTCTACACTCCCTAGCAACCAGGCCAATTTGGTTGTTCAGGAGACCTGGCTGGAGTCACTCAGCACACCCTGGATTCAAACTCGCGACTCCAGGGGTGATAGTCAGTGTCAATACTCGCTGAGCTACTCAGGCCCCCTTATTAATATACATTTAAAAAAAAAAAAAAAATTAAATTCACATGGTAAAACATCATATAATGTGTAGTTGTAGAGCTTCCAATATAGCAAAGGGTGATTACAATTTACAAATCACAAATTTTTGTTCTTATTAGCATTTTTCATACTGTACCAACTTTTTCGGAATTGAGGTTATAATTAGAAATGCACGTGCACTTTACTCTTACACACCCCTAAGACTTGTAAAGAAAGTATGGTTTGACATTTAGCTATGCTGTGCACGGAGGGGGAGAGAAGGAAACCGGGACCAATTAAGGCAAAAGTTTAGTCTGGCGAGGATGAGGCGAGTACATCATCCTGACTCATAATCCCCCTTTTTTCCCTTTCATTTGACAAATGCTGTTATTGTAAACAAATCCTTGTACAAAAGAAGTCAAAAGATAAACACGTATGTCCGATGAATCTGTTTCAACATAGTATCTGATAGTAGATGCAGTCCAATGATTGGACTAACAGTGAACTGCTGAGTAATGTTCAGATACACTCAGCCCAAGCTGGAATAATGACTTCAGCTTCAGTTTATGAACCGTGATGTGGAAGGATTAAAATAACAAATGTGACCCTCCAGCACCCGTGCTTCAATAGCCATGCGCTCTAATTAAATTATCTTTAAATATCATAAACGAGTCATTATTTGAAGTCTTAAAAGCTTAGAAAGAGAGAAAGGCTCTGCAGTTAAAAATTAAAACTTTAGCAGAAATCTGGAGCTCTCAATTAATTCATCTACGGACAGGCCTGTCTTCAACTGAATGCATCAAAACCAAATGATGCGTTTAAAAATACATGGCCAAAAGCCACATGACCCTCAGAAAGAATAAAACAAATAGTATGGACAACTGAATGAGTGAATTATTGATACACCACAGTTGAAAGAAAACAACATGCAATATTTTTTCCCAAATCTTCCAATCAGACATTTATTTCCTTTTAATGTCCCCCTTGAACTTTTTCACCACCTGACCCCGGTTTAAAAACAGTTGAAAAATCGTTTAATCATTTCATCTTTAAATACGGGACAATCCCGTATTTTACTTCCTTGGCACTGCAGATTCTGTAGTGGCAAAGTGCGGTCAACGGCTGTGCATGAAACACTGTCAGTATATTTTTTCGTATTCTGTTCCATCCATAAGAATGCAGATATTTAAGAACTGTTAACAGAATGTCTAATTATTTGATTCCAGTATTTTAAAAAATACTTTTAAGTTCTCAATAAGAACCAGGGGCCGAATTCGTGAAAATATAAAAAAAAAAGAAAAGAAAAGAAAGTTCTTAGGACAAATTATAAGTAGTTTGTAAGAGCAAAGTTCTCAAATATTTTCTTCAGAATAAAATGACAGGCTTTGAAATTGTCTCATCATACTGGCCTGCTCTTGAGGTTCCCTTGTCTAATACAACAAATTAAATACTTCAATAGTGGTAAATCGTAACAATAAATGTATCTATCTTTTAACCTTTTTTAAGTACCAAGCACCTCACGAACATAATTTGGTCCAAATTCACATTTATACATAAACAACCCATTGCGACTTCTGACTCAACATGACACAATCACCATGCAATTTAAATTTAGGCCTTCAGTGTGATTCATGCCATTAAGAAAACACCGTTTCACAATTAATAAGACACCCTATGCCAATGGACATCATACATTACGTCACAGACAACTAATAATACCAACTGATATTTTAAAAACACGTCCATGCACGAAAAACTAAACTTGAAATGACACTGAATGCTTAAGGAAGCTTAATTTTAACTGCAGCAAGATTTGTTTGTTAAATGAACGTCTCCCGAACTAACATTCAAAAATAAAAACAATTTCATGTGAATCTACCAAAGAGATATAATACCTGGAAAAAGCTATCTACCAATATTTGCAATTTAAATTTTGCTTGCAATAAATTTTGTTTCGTCAGGATACACGGTTACTTTTTAAAACTTGAACCGACACTGAAAGCTCAAGCTAGCCTAATTTACACTTAGAAAACTCCTGATGTTGCTATAACAATGCAAAAAGCACTTACCAATTTACTTAGTGAAAATCAGTCCTCCTTTCCTGTTTAATAAATTAAGCAAATCACACGGTCATGCAGAACTTCTTGGGTTTTTAAATCAATGGCGATAGTGGCAGTGATGACAGCCGACTCATCAGACAGTTTTATCTCGCGCTCTACAATTTCAAATTACGTACATCACTTAAAGCTTGATTGCGTCACTCAAGGCCAGCTAGAAGGCCTGGACTGGGACATATCCTAAAGACCACACCCACCAAGAACAAATAAATCAATCTGATTGGCTGATGAATCTGACAATCTGACGTTAGATGTCTATTTACTTGCACTGTTGAGGGATTCTGTAGATATTCTAAAGGGCTTACGTGGTGGAGCTCAGGCTCACGTGCTGCTTCGGCATGTGATTTGTGAACAGCATCACACTTTGCTTGTAAGCATCAAGAAATAAATTCTAATTGGATAAACTTTTCATTTTTCCCTACTCGTCTGTAGATGAATTAGGAGTGGAAAGCAATTGAAAATACATAGGCAAAAAGGTGACCTGGCTGGAGTCACCCAGCATACAAGAAGAATTTTCTTCTTAAGAACATTTCGTGAACTTGGCCCCAGTTCTTGATTTCCAACCCTTCTGAGAACAGTAAAATACTGAGGAATGAGAGAGAGAGAGAGAGAGAGAGAGAGAGGGGGGGGACAGGTCAACAGTCAGCCTGAGGAACAAAAATATAGAGGTGCACAACAGGAGGAACAACAAATGTAGAGCTAAAGAAATGTCTTCACATAAATGATTCATGCAGGAAAATTCATTGTGTAGAGAGGCGAGCAGGTTTTGCCATGGCATGTTCCGCTGTGGCAGTAAAACTCACCATGATATTGAGCTTTGCCCCATTTCAAACACCTCACATTCTTCACTGTCATGAATAAAATCATCCTGCTCCACTCTCTCTCTCTCTCTCAACTATGCCATAAATGAAGACAAGACACAAAAGGAAAGTTCTGGGCTCAATACAACTTATGCTCTATCAACAGCATCACTGACATGCTGTCGATTACCACAGAAAATAACTGATCATTTTAAATGTTTTTTTAAATATTTTAAAATTGAATTTGGTGTTTACTTGGGCTGCCATTGTTTTATGATTTATCTCGTTTGAAGATCTAAAACTATTTAGAATGAAAAATACACTAAAACCGAAGAAATCAGGAAGGGGGCATATACTTTTTCACAGCACTGTATAATGCAACAAGGGGTGCTGATGTCAACTGATTTTAGTAAAAGAACAACCTATCTCTGTGTACAAATAAAATCATGATGCTGATGCCTTTCTAAGGTAATTTTTTTGACTTGTAGTTTTGCTCCAAATCATCAAAAAAAAAAAAAAAAAAGAAGAAAAAAAAACCTGAGCTAGGGAACTTTGCACAGACAAGGTAAGCGATTCTATCACACCATCACATGACTACAATGTGTGAGTCTTGTGGCTAAAACAGCAAGTATATAAATGCTTATAGAATTGCTCCGTTTACTTCCATTTTACCTTTAATATGTGCCTTCCTGGAACCACAATTGTTCCTGTCTTCAAAAATAAAAAACAAAGCAGGCCAAGACACCCTGACAGATCATGGTATTCTTTTAAGCAGCATGGTAGACTTGAAAGCGGCAGTGTCCTTCTGGCACTTGTGTATACCTAAACTGCACACTTGTATACAGTGAACTAATACTTAAACTTCAGACCTCTAATGTCAAATACAGGACCCCCTGAAATTGTGACACATTTAGTACTGTCCCTCACTGGCTGCTCATGGTCAGAATGGACCAGAACATTTTGCTCAGTTATTATTTTTAGGTTTTAAGTAAATTAATGATAACTCCAGAGCATCAGGTGTGCACATAGAGGAAATGCTGTAGCAGTCTTTATAATGGCTGAACTGTCAGCGGGGGTGAGCCACATAACAACATTACTGTCATTATAGATAAAAGCCAAGAATAACACAGTAATGTTCCTTTCACCTTTACTAAAATTCTGCTAGTGTAAAGAAACCAAAGGACAGCAAATCAAACATTTCTTTACATGATTGAAGTAGGGCACCTTTTATTTTGGTAAAATTGACAAAAATACCACCTCAATTTTCTGACAGGGTTATATTTAACTATATAAATCCGAATATACAGTTATTCAATATAAATTCAAATCCAATAAAATTCAAGATCAAATATTTCAAAACATTGAAGATTGTTGAAGTTGTTTGTCTGATTGTTTTTGTTCCACCAGTTCACATTTACTCAACTGTTTAGATTTATACTGCACAAAGATGGCACTTTAAAGAGACATGATTTATATAATTCATACAGTGAATTGGGTGGTAAAACACCACAGACAGCATGTTAAAATAAACAACACTATCAGCAGAAGCAATACTTAGTGAATTACCCATTCTCCAAACACACACACTGGCATCACAAAGCATCATTTGAAAGATGAAAAAGACAGACAGAATATGAAGTGCTGATGTCAGCCTCACCTTCTTGGGTCCACTGAAGATCTTCCTGCTGCTGTCCTTGGATTTCTCCTGAGCTTTGACCTGAGGTTTCCTCACTGTCTCAGACAGGGAGGGGAAATGGACCTCTGGGAACTCCAGAGGATCTGAAACTGTGTAAAACATCAAACAAACATCAGCTTTGTGTCTGCTGAATGCTGCTACTGTCTCTGAAGGTTTTTAAAAACTAATTTTCTGATTTGTTTACAAGTACAGATAATCTATACTATTAAACAAGGATATACAGTTGAAGTCAGAAGTTTACATACACCTTAGCCAAATACATTTAAACTCAGTCTTTTTTTAAATTCCTGACATTTAATCATAGAAAACATTCCCTGTCTTAGGTCAGTTAGGATCACTATTTTAAGAATGTGAAATGTCAGAATAATAGTAGAGAGAATGATTTATTTCAGCTTTTATTTCTTTCATCACATTCCCAGTGGGTCAGAAGTTTACATACACTGTTAGTATTTGGTAGCATTGCCTTTAAATTGTTTAACTTGGGTATCCTTCCACAAGCTTCTCACAATAAGTTGCTGCAATTTTGGCCCATTCCTCCAGACAGAACTGGTGTAACTGAGTCAGGTTTGTAGGCCTCCTTGCACGCAAACGCTTTTTCAGATCTGCCCACAAATGCTCTATCGGATTGAGGTCAGGGCTTTGTGATGGCCACTCCAATACCTTGACTTTGTTGTCCTTAAGCCATTTTTCCACAACTTTGGAGGTATGCTTTGGGTCATTGTCCATTTGGAAGACCCATTTGTGACCGAGCTTTAACTTCCTGGCTGATATCTTGAGATGTTGCTTCCTCATGATGCCATCTATTTTGTGAAGTACACCAGTCCCTCCTGCAGCAAAGCACCCCCACAACATGATGCTGCCACTCCCATGCTTCACGGCTGGGATGGTGTTCTTCAGCTTGCAAGCCTCACCCTTTTTCCTCCAAACATAACGATGGTCAATATGGCCAAACAGTTAAATTTTTGTTTCATCAGACCAGAGGACATTACTCCAAAAAGTAAGATCTTTGTCCCCATGTGCACTTGCAAACTGTAATCTGGCTTTTTTATGTCAGTTTTGGAGCAATGGCTTCTTCCTTGCTGAGCAGCCTTTCAGGTTATGTCGATATAGGACTGGTTTTACTGTGGATATAGATACTTGTCTACCTGTTTCCTCCAGCATCTTCACAAGGTCCTTTGCTGTTGTTCTGGGATTGATTTGCACTTTTCGCACCAAACTACGTTCATCTCTAGGAGACAGAATGCATCTCCTTCCTGAGCGGTATGATGGCTGTGTGGTCCCATGGTGTTTATACTTGTGTACTATTGTTTGTACAGATGAACGTGGTACCTTCAGACATTTGGAAATTGCCCCCAAGGATGAACCAGACTTGTGGAGGTCCACAATTTATTTTCTAAGGTCTTGGCTGATTTCTTTTGATTTCCCCATGATGTCAAGCAAAGAGGCACTGAGTTTGAAGGTAGGCCTCAAAATACATCCACAGGTACACCTCCAATTCAGTATACCTCCTATCAGAAGCTAATTGTCTAAAGGCTTGACATCATTTTCTGGAATTTTCCAAGCTGCTTAAAGGCACAGTTAACTTAGTGTATATAAACTTCTGACCCACTGGAATTGTGATACAGTCAATTAAAAGTGAAACAATCTGTCTGTAAACAACTGTTGGAAAAACTGCGTGTCATGCACAAAGTAATGTCCTAAACGACTTGCCAAAACTATAGTTTGATAATATGAAATATAATTTTGTTTTACTTCAACCCAAGCGTATGTAAACCTCTGACTTCAACTGTACTACTAGATTATTTTAATGAAGTGGAAAAGGGCAATTATAAATGTATGTTTACAAAAACAGCAAAAACAAAGGTCTGTAGAAATAAAAAACAAATGGTATTTATGAAGAATTTCAGTCAGGATTTAGGCTCCATCATAGTACAGAGACTGCACTTTTCAGAGTTTCAAATGACTTGCTCTTATCATCTGATCTCAACTGGATTTCTCTTCTAGTGCTTTTAGATCTTAGTGCTGCCTTCGACACCATAGATCACTAAATTCTCTTGAATAGGCTGGAGAATTATGTTGGCATTTGTGGACAGGCATTAGCTTGGTTTAGGTCCTATTTATACGACAGCTACAACTTTGTAAAGGAGGAATTGTCAGATCAAACTAAAGTTAAGTATGGAGTGCCACAGGGAACAGTTTTAGGGCCTCTCCTTTTCTCCTAATATATGCTTCCCCTGGGAGATATTATCAGAAATTGTGGAAATAGTTTTCACCGTTATGCCGACAATACCCAACATTATATTTCCTCAAAACCCGATGAAATTGCACATTTCTCCAAGTTAGCAGAGTGTATCAATAATATCAAAAATTGGATGGCTAGAAATTTCCTTCTGCTCAATTCCGAAAAAAAACAAAGGTACTAATTATTGGACCAAAAGCCTCTCAAAATAAGCAGCTAAAATATAATTTGACACTCGATGGATGTACTGTCACGTCGTCTACTACAGTGAAGAACTTAGGTGTTATATTTGATACCAATCTGTCCTTTGAAAACCATTTTTCAAATATTGGTAAAACAGCATCCTTCCACCTCAGAAATACTGCTAAATTACGACACATGCTCTCTATGTCTAATTCCGAAAAAGGAATTAATGCGTTCATGACCTCAAGACTAGATTGTTGTAATGCATTACTGGGAGGATGTCCTGTAGGTTCAAAAATTAAACTTTAATTAATTCAAAATGCAGCAGCTAGAGTGCTGACTAGAACCAAGAAATATGATCATATCAGCCCAATCTTAGCATCGCTACATTGGCTACATGACTTAAAATGGACTCCACTGGAAAAGAACCTGCCACAAGCTTACAGTCGAACTGCAATGCACCTTACTGACCTCTGCCAGCATCACCTTTGTCAAAAGATGAACTACACTCTTAAAATGGAATAAATAGATATATTATTTGCAGCCTTCAACAGCCAAATTACAAAGGAAAATGCATCTGTTTGCACTTCCGCAGTTAAATAAGAATGTAAATTCTAAGACATTAGTCATTAATCTTATAGTTAATACAAAAGCTTTTTGTTTAAACACTGGCCCCTAACACTTACTTAATTTAATAATTTTAAACCATGACTTGCACTATATATATATATAAGTAATATTGGCATTATATTCATCATGTTAGCCAGAGGGGAACTGACCCCCACAGTGAGTCTGGTTTCCACCAAGGTTATTTTTCTCCTTTAACCAACATCTTATGGAGCTTTGTGTTCCTTGCCTTAAGCTTGCTCACTGGGGGCTTAAATATGTATTCTCAAGATGGCGCCGAGTATGGCTGCTGCGTTGCAAGCTCCGAAACAACATAGTAGTGTTTTGTTTGTTTTGTTCAAAATTCTTATGTTTTTTGTCTTGGATGTTGTCTGCCTTATTGTCTACGACAGACAAACACTTTTGGACATTGGTTCAGCAATTTCACACCGTAAACCGGACTTCAAATTTCTCAATGCCAACCCGCTGTTTACAAACACGCAAGCGGAGCCCTTTGTCTGGGCAGCACGGCCGCGGAAACGCAAAAGGAAAAGGGGAAACAGAGCCGGCGTTCTCATCAGAGTAAGACGCCGCGCAAATCGACCCCCGCTACCCAGTATTCTACTGGCAAATGTTCAGTCTCTGGATAACAAGCTCTGCAAGCTGAAAGCGCGGATCTCTTTCCAACGAGATACAAGGGACTGCTGCATTATCTGCCTTACGGAAACTTGGATGTCTGCGGAGATTCCAGACTCAGCCATTGAACCCACGGGGTTCTCCGTGCACCGAGCGGACAGAGCGAAAGACCTCTCAGGTAAAAGCAGAGGAGGTGGTGTATGTTTTATGATCAACAAATCCTGGTGTGATAAGAGGAACGTACATTCTATCAAGTCTTTCTGCTCTCCTGATCCGGAATTTCTTATGCTTCTGTGTCGACCATTCTGGCTACCGAGGGAATTCACAGCGGTCATTATCACTGCTGTGTACATCCTGCCACAAGCTGACACAGACCGGGCACTCAAAGAACTGTATGGGAGTATAAGTGAGCAGGAAACCGCACACCCTGAGGCCGCGTTCATTGTGACCGGGGACTTTAATAAAGCCAGTTTAAAATCAGTCACACCAAAATACCACCAGCACATTAGTTTCAACACACGAGGGGACTGGGTTTTGGACCATTGCTACTCTCCCTTCCGGGATGGCTACAAATCCCTCCCCTGCCCACCATTTGGCAAATCGGACCACTCTTCCATTCTGCTTCTGCCCGCTTACAGGCAGAAACTGAAACAGGAAGCACCCACCCTCAGAATGATCCGGTGCTGGTCAGACCAATCAGATTCCATGATACAAGACTGTTTTGATCACACGGACTGGGAGATGTTCCGGTCCGCCTCTGATGACGACATTGAGCTTTACGCTGATAGCGTAACGTGTTTCATCAGATCGTGCGTAGAGGACGTGGTTCCGACCAGAACAATATGGATCTATCCGAATCAGAAACCATGGATAAATAACGATGTTCCCGCGGCACTTAATGTGCGGAACTCCGCTTTTAATTCCGGGAACGCGGAGGAGCATAAACAAGCCAGTTATGCCCTCCAAAAACCGCAAAACGCCAGTACAGGAACAAGATTGAAGGACAGTTTAACACCACCAACTCTAGAAGCATGTGGCAGGGAATTAACATCATCACGGACTTTAAAGGGAATAAAAACTCCGCCATGAACACCGCTGCCTCTCTCCCGGATGAGCTAAATACATTTTATGCTCGTTTTGAGGGAAATAACACCGCCCTCGCGGAGAGAGCTCTCGCGGCTGAAGCTACAGAGGTTAGTTCACTCTTCGTCTCTGTAGCGGATGTAACCCGATCCTTCCGACGGGTGAATATCCGCAAAGCCACGGGCCCAGACGGTATTCCGGGCCGCGTCAGAGCGTGCGCGAACCAGCTGGCTGGTGTTTTTACGGACATTTTCAACCTTTCCCTCTCTTTGTCTGTAGTCCCCACATGCTTTAAAACATCCACCATTGTGCCTGTTCCAAAACAATCAAAAATAACTTGCTTAAATGACTGGCGTCCTGTTGCTCTGACCCCCATCATCAGCAAATGCTTTGAGAGACTAATCAGAGATTACATCTGCTCTGTGCTGCCTCTCTCTCTCTTGACCCGTTGCAGTTTGCTTACCGCAACAACCGATCCACTGATGATGCCATTGCATCTACAATACACACTGCTCTCTCCCACCTGGAAAAAAAGAACACTTATGTGAGAATGCTGTTTGTAGACTACAGCTCAGCATTCAACACCATAGTGCCCTCCAAGCTAGATGAGAAACTCTGGGCTTAAACAGCTCGCTGTGCAGCTGGATCCTGGACTTCCTGTCAAGCAGACGCCAGGTGGTTAGTATAGGCAGCAACATCTCCTCATCACTGACCCTCAACACTGGAGCCCCGCAGGGCTGTGTTCTCAGCCCACTCTTGTATTCCTTGTACACACATGACTGTGTGGCAACACATAGCTCCAATGCCATCATTAAGTTTGCTGATGATACGACGGTGGTAGGTCTGATCACTGACAATGATGAAACAGCCTACAGAGAGGAGGTGCACACTCTGACACACTGGTGTCAGGAGCACAACCTCTCCCTCAACATCAGTAAGACAAAGGAGCTTGTGGTGGACTTCAGAAGAAAAGACAGGCTGCATCTCCGCCTGGTACGGCAATAGCACCGCCCACAACCGCAAAGCCCTGCAAAGGGTGGTGCGAACTGCCAGACACATCATCGGAGGTGAGCTTCCCTCCCTCCAGGAAATATATACAAGGCGGTGTGTGAAAAAAGCTCGGAGGATCATCAGAGACTCCAGCCACCCGAGCCATGGGCTGTTCTCACTGCTACCATCAGGTAGGCGGTATCGCAGCATCAGGACCCGCACCAGCTGACTCCATGATAGCTTCTTCCCCCAAGCAATCAGACTTCTGAACTCTTGATCTCCCACGATCAAAATACATCAACACTGCACTTTATTACCCTTACTCTTATATCTCACACCGGACTGTCATAAATTATATTATTATTATATTATGTTCTCTCTTAACAACTGACTATCAACCGACAGCCTGAATGTCAATACAGTACAATACTGTACATTCTATATATATATACTTTTTTATATATTTTTATTTTTTATTTTTATTGAATAATGTGTATCTATATTGTGTGTATTGTATACTGTACAGTGTATGTTATTATTTGTATATTGTGTTGTGTGTAATTATGTGTATATTAGACTTTAAATTGTGCTGTGTTAATTTGATGTTATTGTAAATTGGTATATGTCTCATCACTGTCACGACTGCTATATTGATCGGAACTGCACCCAAGAATTTCACACCATTGCACTTGTGTATATGGCTGTGTGACAAAGTGATTTGATTTTGATTTTTGATTTGATTTGAATATAAATATCAAATGTGCAAACACGAATTCTTGGCCAAAGTGTTGAATAGAGTATGTTTGGGGCCTAAAAGTACAGCTAGGTGCCCAGTGTAAATACTGACCATGTTTGAGACTGTGACCATGAGCTGTTGTGTGTCTGCTCTGTGTCTCTCTGGGTGAAGAACTGTCCACATTCGTCTCTATAGAAATCAATGGACCCACTACGCCCACAGCAGCCTTCCTCTTGGCCTTCCTCCTTTCAGAGGAACCCTCTTCATCTTCACTGTCGCTCTCACTCAGGTCATCAAAGCCAAAGTATTTAATCCTGTAGTTGGAGCTTCCTGAAGCAGAGTCGTCGTCATCCTCCGCCAGAGCGTCGACATCATCAAACCCAAAAAGCTCCAGTTTACTGCTCTTCACTTTGCTCTGTGTGGGTCTGGATCGACTGCAAAACCAACAGACAAACTGTCAGAACAGTGCACACGTAAACTTCAATGAGGCCAAACTTGAAGAATCAAATTATGAACATGAAAGAATTTTATCCAATTTTGTTTTATCCACACAGCCTTGATAATTTGGCGTTCATTGATTTTCACTTGTCCAATTGTAGGATGAATATTTTGGATACTTTTTGACGACTCAAAAATCTGTGCAAAGATAACCAACAAAACTGATGAATTCAAGGATGTTAGTGCAGTTAGTGCCTAATGAGGTTTAGAAATATTTTCTACAGTTTTGGACTTGGATGGGGTCAAAAAGGTCCCTATCACTATGCTAGTTTACAAGCTGCTTAGAGTTGGAGCTGTGGATTAAGCTGTGGTGCTCAAGTTTGAGGTCCAAAACTAAAACATACTAATGTTTTTAAACAGATCGGGTATCGGTCCAAACAGACCGATCTGAATTCGATACTGTGTGTTAGTTATGGTTGTTACTGTTTAGCTCCGAAAATGACAAAATATCCATAAAAGCAGCATTCATTTAGTCCATATGGCCCCATTTACACCTTGCGTTAACATGCATTTCATATCCAGATAATATCTGGAAATTCTTTAGCTAGATTGCAATTTACAACTTGCAGTCAAATGCATTTCCACTGTGATCCGATAGAAATCTGATGAAAGTGAGTGTCACGTGAGCCACATAGTGATTAGAAAACAGGACAGAGATGCGAGCGAGTAAGGATTTGAGGAGAGAGATGAGATATTCCAAGTGTGTTCCAATGGAATAATTCATGGGATACTGTTCATTGTTCGAGTGACAAGATTGCAAGACGTATTCTGTTGTGTTCTTCACACTGCAAATGGCAGAAATAACAGAAGCAAGAAACCGCAACAGAACTTTAACAACGGATGACTGTAGATTAAACTCATCACATAATTAGCTGTGATAGGTTGTAATGTTGAAGCTGTTAGTTTAACTATTTGTCAGCTATAGTGTAGTAGTAATCCGAGCAATCGTGGAATGAGACAATTCAGGATGACATCAAAACAATTTTGTGCACTGACTGACACAGTTTGTCAACATCAGATCAACTCGCTCATAGCACACACAAGACTTTTTCTTTTGCCTCCACCTGCTGGCTCAAATCTTTAATGTCACAGGGATGAATGAAAATCACACATCTAGCTGCTCTTACACATTTGGAACAGCATGAACATACGCGGAATCATACAAATAAGCACTCTTGGAACGCATCTCTTTCAATCAGATTCGAGGACCGGAACTAACTGTTGTATAATAATTATTATTATGATAATTAATTATATTACCAATTACAATATTATTTAAGTTGACTGGGTTCCAAAATAATAACTGTGTGAGTAAAAAGTGGGGAGAAAAAAGTGAGAGAACTGAATCCACTTGAGTCCAGATACAATGTGAAAAAGAAATGTCCAAAGACAACTGGATTCTTTTCATCTGAAGGTTTTTACTGTAATTACTGTTAATTTTCCTGCTGGATTATCCAGTAGACTAGTTAACAATGAAGTTTTTCTTAATAGGCAACACAATTTTTTTTATATAATTTTTTGTTTTCTCTATTTTATAATGAAATAATGTGTTTGAGGTTTGTTTCTCTTCACAAATAAAAGAGTACTCCCAATCAGTTCCACAAAGTGAGGTATAGATTTCTGAACTGATTAAGAAAACAAACAACACTTGTATCAAATCGGGATTGATATCAGCTGATACTGAGTTCAGGAATTAGAATCGGTTTCGGGGGAGGAAAAGTGGTCTTGATGCACTAAACCAAAAGAAAGAAAATACCAAACAAAACCAAAAAAAAAAAAAGAATATTAAAACAGAAACCAAACAAAAAAAAGCAAAAAAGTGTCAACGGTATACAGGAGTCGATGTGGAGCACATATCAAACCAACAGGGGTGTGAATCTTTGCGTTGAAAGCGAATCGATTAAATTTATGATTCATTGTTTGTTTGTTTTTTTATCAGATTCAAAAAAAAAATTTTTTGGTTGCAAATTCAGAACGATTCAATTTGATTTGATTAACGATTTCATTCTGTATTTTTTTCAAAGCATTTATAGTATTCTTTAAATACTTCCCCTAATGTGTCTTAAGCAAGAAAAAGACAAACTACTTAAGATTGTAAAGTGCATTCAGAAAGTATTCAGACCCCCAGATGCTTTTCACATTTTGTTGTTGCAGCCTTATGCTAAAATGCTTTAAATTATTTTTTTTCATATCAATCTACAACTCCATACTCCATAATGACAAAGCAAAAAAAAATAAAAAATAAATAAAATAAAATAAAATTGATAACTTTGCAAATGTATTAAAAATAAAAAACTGAAATATCACATTGACAAAAGTATTCAGACCCTTAACTCAGTACTTGGTTGAAGCACCTTTGGCAGCGATTACAGACTCAAGTCTTTTTGTGTATTATGCGACAAGCTTTGCTTGTCATTCTGTCATTCTTCTCTGCAGATCCTCTCAAGCTGTCAGGTTGGATGGGGACCGTCGGTGGACAGCCATTTTCAGGTCTCTCCAGAGATGATCGATTGGTTTCAAGTCCGGGCTCTCGCTGGGCCACTCAAGGACATTCACAGAGTTGTCCCTAAACCACTCTTGCATTGTCTTGGCTGTGTGTTTAGGGTCATTGTCCTGTTGGAAGGTGAACCTTCGACCCAGTCTGAGGTCCTGAGTGCTCTAGATCAGGTTTTCATTAAGGATATCTCTGTATTTTGCTGCGTTCAGCCTTCCTTCAACCCTGACCAATCCTCCAGTCCCTGCTGCTGAAAAACACCCCCAGAGCATGATGCTTCCACCACCATGCTTCACCGTTGGGATGGTATTGCGCAGGTGATGAGCGGTGCCTGGTTTCCTCCAGACATTATGCTTGGAATTGAGGCCAAACTGTTCAATCTTCATTTCATCAGACTAGATAATCTTGTTTCTCACAGTCTGAGAGTCCTTTTGGTGCTTTTTTGTGTGCCTTGCACTGAGGAGAGGCTTCCGTCTGGCCATTCTGCCATAAAGCCCAGATCGGTGGAGTGTTGCAGTGATGGCTGTCCTTCTGCAAGTTTCTCCCATCTCCACACATGATCTCTGGAGCTCAACCAGAGTGACCATCGGGTTCTTGATCACCTCTCTTACCAAGGCCCTTCTCCCCCAACTGCTCAGTTTGGCCAGGCGGCCAGCTCTAGGAAGAGTCCTGGGTGTTCCAAACTTCTTCCATTTAAGAATTATGGAGGCCACTGTACTCTTGGGAACCTTCAATGCATAAGAAATTTTGTTGTAGCCTTCCCCAGATCTGTATCTCAACACAATTCTGTCTCTGAGCTCTGCAGGCAGTTCCTTTGACCTCATGGCTTGGTTTTTGCTCTGATATGCATTTTCAGTTGTTAGACCTTATATAGACAGGTGTTTGCCTTTCCAAATCATATCCAATCAATTGAATTTGCCACCGGTGGACCCCAATCAAAGTGTAGTAACATCTCAAAGATGATCCAGAGAAACTGGATGCACCTGAACTAAATAGCAAAATTTTTCTCCTTTAACCAACATCTTATGGAGTTTTGTGTTCCTTGCATTAAGCTTGCTCACTGGGGGTCTAAATATAAAATGTGCAAACACGAATTCTTGGCCAAAGTGTTGAATAGAGTATGGTTGGGGCCTAAAAGTACAGCTAGGTGCCCAGTGTAAATACTGACCATGTTTGAGACTGTGACCATGAGTTGTTGTGTGTCTGCTCTGTGTCTCTCTGGGTGGAGAACTGTCCACATTCGTCTCTATAGAAATCAGGTCATATCAAAGTATCTGAATACTTATGTCAATGTGATAGTTTTTTCTTTTTAATAAATTGGCAAAGTTACCAAAAATCTGTTTTTTGCTTTGTCATTATGGGGTATGGAGTGTAGATTGATGTGACAAAAGTTTAAGTATTTTAGCATAAAGCAGCAACATAACAAAATGTGAAAAAATGAAAGGGTCTGAATACTTTCTGAATGCACTTTCTGAATTGCACCAAAAGTAACTTGAAAGAAAACACATTAAATACTTGTGCATTCAGGTTACTTGAAATACAACAAAGAGTGCAATGTGCCAATAAAACATTGTAGAGCTGAGCATAAGTATTCTATATTCCCTATTTCCAGGCCTGGAAATCACAATTTAAAAATTCCCTGATATTTCCAGGTTTTCCATGACTGTGGGGGCCTGAAACAGTGAACTAATCCAAATATTACAACATTAAAGTAACATCATCTGACTACATTCATTTTTAAAGAACAGAAAAGCAATCAACTTGATGACTTCAACTTAAATGTTTTCTGCATGCCAAGTCCCCAACTAAATCACTTTTTTAAAGCTTCCCCACAATTAAAGCATTTTATTTCAGTAGTGGCCACGCAACGAGTTGGAAGATGTATCAAATGGTTTAAACGTGAGATAAAAGCGCTATTTCGAGCTGTGTGCTCATGTGATAGTCGCATGCACGTCTCCTTTAAATCGCATATGTAATTCAATATTTATATTTTCTAAAATATCATATACTATTTTTCTGAATCACAATTCATTTGATTTTTAGCTGTTTTATTCGATTATTGAGCAACACTAACAATCCTTGATTTAAATATCATATTTCAAGATTGATGCATATAGATGGGATTAGTAATCGATGCATCGAGAAAACAAGTGAATTCTTACACCCCAACAAACCAAGAGAGTCAACCCAAAAAAGTATGAGGTATGACTCAAAATAAATGCAGCACTTGCAAGAATTCATCTAAACATGTGATTAAAATAGTGCATTTACTGTATATCACACTTTTACCTGAGATGTTTGCTCTCCATTTCTGCTTTCTTCTTCAGTCTTCCTGCATCTGCCGGGTTAGCAGCTGGGGCGCTGGCTGTGTACTCCTCCATACTGCGGTCCATGGAGCCTTGGAAGGTGACGTTAAACATCGACACACAGGACGGGTTCAGCACTGTGTAGTCTCTCGTCCGACCTCTGTTTGCCATCATCTCAACAGCGCTCTCATCCCCGCTGTTGTGCAACACCCCCACAGAGCCACAATCGGAGGCGCTTCCACTCCCATCGGCTCCTCCAGGCTGTTTGCCTTTACTGGGTCTACAGTACGTTCTGCAGTTGGAGGCTCTGAGCAGCGACTGCGAGTGGTCCTCGCTTTCAGACGGCTCGACGGGAACCTTAAAGTCCCCTTGGCTAAGCTCGTCTAACTGAGTCTCAGTGGCAGTTTTGTCCTGAATGCTGCTGTGACTGTAACTACTGGACGCCCACATGGTAGACGAAGGGTTTTTGGGACCGGTGAAGAGGGATGTGGAGCGTGCCCCGAGACCGACAAGAGCACTCCAGGCATCATAGGAATCCTTGTCCTCTGTTTTCTCAGACTTTAATGTGGCGGTCTGTGCTAGAGGTCTCGTGTCACTTTCAGAAGGGTTTTTGTACCATGAATAGCTGTGATGGTCTGTGCTCTCCATGGACCAACTCAGGGTATTTCCTACAGAAAAAGAAGTCAACAGTAAAACAACATCAGTCAGATGTAATTTGACTAAAATGATACGACTCCAAACATGTTAACCACTCTTTACTCAACAGGAGGTAGAATCCTGAAAAGAGGCCAAGTTTGTGAATGGCTACAACAGAACAGGGTGTAAATGTTGGTTGTAATTTCTCTATCAGCAATACTGCAAAACGTAAAGTTTTAGGTAAAAATGCACCAATGTATCACCAAGCATCGGTATTGGCCAATAAAAGCAATTATCTGCACTACGATTAAATCATAAAAATTATCAAAATTACCAGACTATTGTTTAAAACAGCCGACAATCAGGTCTGATGATTATTTCCAGACAAAAGGGGGCGGATAAACTTGAAAGAAAATGTCTTGTGTGGAATTACTCTGAAATGGGTGACAACGACAGCAGAGTTGCATTGTATTAAATATCACACTGACATAAGCATTCAGACGGTGGTTGCTTCAGCTTCATCATTCACAATTTAGTTCATGCGAGTTAAGAACTGCACAATTAATCCAATAAATAATCAAGTTTACAATTACAAAATAGGCATACATTTTGAGGTCCCAATTGTGTGTGTGTGTGTGGTATTTACAGCATAGACTACCAGCTAGCCAGTGTATCCTGATCTTTGACAGTTACAACAGCAATGATCATTACTGCTTTCTACATTTAATATGGCAATAAATGTAATTTTTTTTTTAATTTATACATTTACATTTGAATCTTTTTTTAATTAAATAAAAAAACAATAAATAAAAAGAGTGTCCTACAAGGCTAAAGGGATCGTGCTTCACAGCCACTCAGCTTTCCAAAGTTGAGTACCTCTGTATTGGCACACAAGTTTTGAATTAGTGCATCTCTAGTTTTCAGGTACAGATGCCATTGCAGAAATATCCTATTCACAGGCATATTTGTCACCCATGGTTTACTTATTTTGCAAGATCTGAAATTGGTCTGATAGATGATTGTCAGACGGTTACTGAGATAAAATGAGCAGAATTTGGTTGGTCATGTGACCTCAACATGGCCACCACCACCACCTCTTAAAAAGAAAAGCAGCTTGTTCTAGGCCAATGAAATGTCACCTTTACGTTCTGAACACCACAGATTGAGTTCATCAACTTTTCTGATACCATAACTAGTAAAACACACCCAAGTAAATGAGCTAACCACACAGCTAGAGAACTTCAAAACCACAATCACACCTCTGCAGTAAAAATACTATATGCACTACAGTCTGCCAGACAACACTCGTTATTTTACATGAATGTACCATTCCCTGCAATCAAGCCTATTTACAGCATATTAGAAGACAGAACAAAACATGGTGAAATATTCCAGGTAATATAAGCTTTGGAAAAGGCCTCCAACATACAAAACCCCCATTGAGGTCCACTGAAAAGGAAGTCACTGAAAAAAACCGCAGAGAGGCTGTAAATTCTAAAATTCAATCCATTACACAACAACACTTACACAATTTCAGTTATATCACCAGTTTGGCAACTGGAACATTCCCCTATTGAAGAGACAAAATGTCAAAATAGGCTTATATCTGTCACGATCACATCAAACGCCCCAGCATTTAATTAAAGGGGTCATGAATTGAGAAATCAAATTTTCCTTGATCTTTTGACATAAGAGGTCATAGTACTATAAAAACATACTGTACATTTCAGAACTCAAAACTTATTCGTTAGTCCAAAAAAAGTCTTTACTGAAACCAAATTTTCCTAAACGACTCGTTTTCTACTTCCTCGTCTGTATTACGTAATAGAGATGAATAACATCAGCACAAGTCTGCCTCTGCATAAACAGGTCAACGCCTACTACTTCATCATCGCATCTTTGGCCCGCCCACAGGTTCGCGGTTAGAGCGGTGATGAGACGAGGGTCGGCACGGCAGGGATAAACACAGGGATTAACAGAGCAACAAGAGGTTCGAGATGCCTGCAAAGTTTACAAAACATTGTGCAGTGCAAAGTTGTGGAAAAATGGACTCTTTGCATTTGATTCCTAATGATCCTTACATTAGGAAAGAGTGGCTGACATGTATTTTTAATGAAGTCCCGCATCGCGTAAGACAGTGTTTGTTTGTTCGCTTCATTTTACAGTGGATTCTTTTCCAAACAAGACACAGTTCGATGCAGGTTTTCCAGAGAGGCTTAAATTAAAAGTTGATGCAGTGCCAACTATAATGGACTCGACAGTAATGTCGCAACAGACAAGTGAGTATCCATGTTAATTGTATTGCTTCATATGTTACAGACTGTTAGATGTGTACAGAGTATTTGAATGTATTCACCAAAATTTCCAAGCTTAATATTAGAACTATTCATGAGAAATGATTCACTGAATTTGTTGTTTAGTTTTCTTTTGATTTGATCCTAGTGATTTCAGTCGAACATGTGTATTAGTTTTATTGCATGCTTCGTGTATCTTGTCACATCCAGCTTTCAATAATAATTGCCCATAGCATGTTCTCATTGTTTTACATGAATATTGCTTTCAGAGTGACACAGATGCTCCTATAGATTATTGATAGCAATCTATTTAGACAATGTCTTTCCTTTTTAATGAAAACATGACTCATTGTAATGAACAACATATGCTTTTGTCACTACACTGAATATATGATGAACGATGAATATATGAAGAACAACAGTGTGACAAACACCAGTAAGTTTGATCCTGTATATGTTTACATGTTGCACCACAAGTATATCCTTTGACAGTTATAAATGTGATAGCACTAAGTATTTAAACTTTAGTTGGCACTGTCATGCATTACAAAGCATTTGTAAAACACAGAAATGTTTCACTGTTGGAAAATGCCCCAACTATTTAACAAGATGCACACCATTAAGTCACGTTTTTGTTTAAACAAGAATAAAAAGTAATACCTATTACACAAATAGACAAGGAATAAATATAAATTAGAGTCATTACTTACCACGCCGTCACAGACTGCAGTATCCTTGGTGTTTGTGGAGGGGGTTAATTGTCTTCAGATTCGGGATCAGACTCTGGCTCAAACATTTATGGCTGAATTCCTCCGATACCATTTTTAACTATCCGAACTTTTCAAAACAATTCCACACGTGTAAAGGCGGGGGCACTGACACTTACTTCATATGCAAATATGTTACCCAATCATAGCAGTGGGTGTTTACATTGAAGTCTTATAGGAGACACGACCTGAAAATTTAGCTTTTTAATCAGAGGACCAAAAACAGGATAGAAAATGAACAATTATTACTAAATTTTGACTATTTTTGATGAAAAAAAATCTTACTAACATTTTAAGTGGACCTCAGTGAACATTATAAAATAAAATAAAAATTCAGTGCATGACACCTTTAATACTATCCAAATGATAATGATCATTTAAGGCAGTCAAGTTGTCATTAAACAACTGATCACTCTTCAAAGAATTCTGCAAAATTAAATAAAATGTTTGACTCATGTGTCCACTCATGGTGTGAATAGACCTTTATTTAGCAACTTGCTTTCACTTTTTCGTTTCGTTCTAGGTGTGAACAGGCCTTGAAGATAGAGACTACTTTTTAAATGAACAAGTGGGATTTGCTCTGCTGTCAAGGGTCTAATGTGAACTGAAACTTCTATGTCTAATTGCTAGCCAGATTACAGAATGATTGTCCAACCAATATTCCCAGGAGAAACAGAAATGTGGAGTATGTTTAAGAGACATCTCATTGGGAGTCATGTGACGCCATGCAAGGTTTGGACATGTGAACGGCGAGCTCTGTGCACTTTGCTAGTTTTAACACTTTTAATGATATAAACCGGTGAGATTCGATACTCTCTGTTCCATAACTGTTCTAGGAGGACAATATGTCAATGAATTCAAAAACCTTGGGCTCTGGAGACATTAAAAGACACTTACATGCTCAAGCTGACACCCCCGAGCAGGCTGTGGGCCAGGGAGCCGATTTGAGAAATGTTGAACATGTCAGCAATGCTGAAGAAGGTCATTGCTGACTTGGAAGATCTTGCTGTGATACGTCGATCGATCACTGCCATGGAGACTAAATTCTCTGAGGTGGTCACAAGAGTAGGTGATGTCGAGAAACGGACCGATTTTCTGGAGTCATCGGAGAGGGAATTAGCTGCTAATCCGCTAGTGACTAAGGTGGATTTAGAGCACGTCTGGGAGAAATTGGAGGACATGAAGAACCGTAACCGGTGGAATAATGTCCGAATCGTTGGAATTCCTGAAGCCGAAGAGGGTCAGGATATGGTGAAATTCCTAGACGAGCTCTTCCCGTGTCTGATCAAAATAAAAGGCCATAAGCTGGAAATTGAGCGAGCTCACAGGGTTCCGCTCGGCATCTTGTGCCGATCTTATAAAGATCTTGTGTTGCGCGAGGCGAGGAGTAAAGGAAGGCTTTTTGGAAGAACCACAGCATTTTCTTGTTCCCAGACTTTGCGAATTCAACAAGAGAGAAACGTGATTGATTCAAGGAATGCGAGAAACTCTTACATCAACGGAATGTTGCTTTTGCACTGATGTTCCCGGCCAAATTGAGAATAGATACTAAGGATGGCCGAAAAACATTTACATGTCCCCAGCAAGCGATGTACTTCATAAAGTCAATGGAGTGAGTTATTTTGTGGTACTCACGTTGTAGCCGAATGGACCGACTCACTGAACATTCACTTGACTGTTCGAGGAACTTATTTGGAGTGCCTTATTATTTTTCTTTTTGTGCTGGATCCACCTAGCGGCTGGAGTTTGTTTTGTGGAGTTACACTCCTTCAGGACAGTGTTGTGGATGAATATGCCTGCTCTGTGTGCTTATGCCTCCTGTTGGCTGGAGTTTGATTTGTGGAGTATTTCTTACAAGACATTGGAGTGATTGGGTCATTTGTTGCACTCATGTAGCAGCCAAATGGGCTGGCTCACCGAACATTCGTTTGAATGTCTGAGGAAACTGAGTGCCCTTTTTTTTTTTTTTTTTGCTGGTTCCGCCTAGCGGCTGGAGTTTGTTTTGTGGAATAACACACTTTCGGGACAGTTATGTGGATGAATCTACACGTTCTTTGTGTTTATTCCGCCTATTGGCTGGAGTTTGTTTTATAGAATATCTGTTGTTGTGTAACTCAGTCTCACAAAATTTGTATAGAAACACCGAACTTGTCACGGGGGCTGTGGCTGTACCTGGACTGTTTGAGTTTAGAGGGATGGATGCCGGTTGGCGCTGTCATGCGCAGGGTTAATGCACACGTTTTTCTTTTTTCTGTTTGTTTGGTTCTGGGGGAATTTCGGGGTTTGAATGTTGCACTAATGTTGGAATGAGGTCTTTATAATTTTGTTTTTGACACACAATCTATTTTTTCTCATATGTCAATGTCAAATGTTAATATGAGCAGACGGTCTCTCTACATGTGGAATGTGAATGGGTTGGGGCACCCCATAAAAAGAAGGAAGGTTATTTCTCTTCTTAAGCGTAAGAAATATGATATAGTGTTTCTTCAAGAAACGCACCTTTCTCCGCAGTAAGCTGAAAAATTTGGGAAGATATGGGGTGGACATTTTTTCTTTAGTGCTAAGATTAATTAGGAAGAGTCATTACTGTTTTAACAGAAATTCAGGGGCAAAGTCTTATTTTGGCTAATATTTACGCACCTAACGTGATGATCAGGGCTTTTTTAGTTCTTGAAGGGATGTTGCAAGCCGCTGGCACCCCTCATTTTATAATACAGGGAGGAAACTTTAATCTTTTGATGGACTCAGTCCTTGATGATAGTGAAGCAAATGTGTGCAAGCCCCCTAGTGTAACAATGATGATCACAGGATGTGTAAAAATCTTGATCTTACAGATATTTGGAGACTTTTGAACCCATCTGGTAGGGACTATACATTTTTTTCATCAGTCCATAAGATTTATTCTAGAATAGATTTTTTTTTTTTAAAGTCCCTCATTTCGTTTGTTGTTGATTGCTCAATTGGAAACATTTTAGTCTCAGATCATGCCCTGGTGAGTTCAGAGGTGTTGCCACGTATGGAGAAAAGGAAATCATAATGTTGGCACTTTAATGTATCCCTTTTGCAAAATCCTGATTTCCAACAAATGTTAAAGGCTAAAAATCAATGTTTATATGGAGACCAACTGGTCCCTCAGTATCCTCTGTGGGCGTGGTTTGGGAGGCACTTAAGGCGGTTCATAGGGGCCGGATCATACAGTATGCCTCATTCACTAAAAAAATCCAAAGCATGAGAACTCGTGGAGTTGGAAGGGAATATTAAAAGAGCCGAGGCAGAGCTGAAGCGCCGAATGTCGTCTGATGGCCTCAGAGAATTGACCTGATTGAAATACAGATATAATACTGTTTTGTCACGGAAGGTGGAGTTGTCTATTCAGGGCAAGACAGTCATACTTTGAGTTGGGGGACAAGGCAGGAAAACTTCTGGCTAGATATATAAAACAGAGAGAGTCTTTTTATTCCCTCAGTGAAATCTGCTGGTGAAATATTTACCTCAGCCATTGATATTAATAATGCTTTTAAAAAATTCTCTCTTGATCTCTATACTTCCACGTCTTCATCTACTGATGAGGATATCAGAAACTTTGTGGAACCATTAGAACTCCCTAAACTGACGGCTGAGCAAAACAATTCTCTTGATACTGATATAACCTTGGAGGAGCTTGGAGAGGTAATTAAGGCCTTGCCTACATGCAAGGCTCTGGGGCCAAATGGCTTTGCAGCTGAGTTTTTTAGATCTTATGCTTCAGAACTGGCTCCACTTTTGCTAGAAGTTTATATGGAATCATTACAGAATGGTAAGCTTCCACCAACCATGACAAGCCCGGATCAGTCTGATTCTTAAAAAGGACAAAGATCCAATCAAGCGTAAGAATTACCGTCCAACCTGATCCAGCTAGACGTTAAAATATTGTCACAAATTTTGGCTAACCGATTAAGTTATGACATCTCTTATACATATAGATCAGGTGGGGTTTATTCAGGGCCATAGCTCTTCTAATAACATTAGGCATTTCAACAATATCATGTGGTCAGTGGCGAATGATCAGACTCCGGTCGCTGCCATCTCACTTGAGGAGGATGATTTTCCAGGGGTGGTGGCGGGAGGTGTGGCGCATAAGCTTTTGCTTTACACAGATGATATTTTATTATTTGTCTCTGACCCTACTAGATCTATGCCTTGCCTCCACAGAATTATTACTTCCTTTTCTAAGTTCCCGGTATACAATGTTAATTGGTCTAAATCCAAAGCTTTGGCTCTGACAGCATACTGCCCTGTAATGGCTTTTCAGCCGGGCGCCTTCCAGTGGCCCAAACAGGGCAATAAGTATTTAGGTATTTTATTCCCAGCAAATTTGTGCGATTTAGTTAATTTAGTTAATTTTGACCCTTTAATAAAAAGGTTTGAGTGATATGGGCAGGTGGGCTTCATTACATTTATCTATGATTGAGAAGGTTAATGTTATTAAAATGAATTGTATTCCGAAATTCAACTACCTGCTACAATCTCTCCTTATAGATGTCCCCCTCTCTTATTTCAAGCAATTTGATAGCATAGCGAAATCCTTCATTTGGAATGGTAAACGTCCCGGATTACATTTCAGTAAGTTGCATAGGCCGATTGACAAAGGTGGGCTAGGCCTACCCAAGATTTTGTTTTATTATTATGCATTCGGTCTCAGACATTTGAGAAAGCCCCTCCCTGGTTTTGTATTGAATTTCTTGCCCCTATTTCGCCATTGCAAAGCCTATCAAACTAATCGGAGAAGTTACACCTTGGTTTTAAAGACATACCCACCTGCTGGCGATGCCAATCAGAAGATGGAGACACAACCCATGTTTTTGGGGGAGTGTTAAGATCCAAGAATTTTGGTTGAAGGTTCAGAGTTTTGTGTGTGACGTGTTGGGCACTCGGGTTTCGTTTTACCCCAGACTACCTCAAAATAGGGGATAAACACATAAAAAATTGGGTTCTAACCAATGTTATGATCGGCAGACAAGTTGTTTTAAGGGGATGGAAGTCGGCTGGAGCACCTTCATTTCAAGAACGGTGCACGGAGATGGGGAGGGTGGCAGCTTTCGAGGAAGCGTCATGTAGAAGGCTGGGGAGTTGTGATTCCTTTGATGCGAAATGGGGCAGCTATTTGGTGTTTTTGGAGGGCTCTCGGGGAGGGGCAGTGGAGAGAAAAGTTTAGCTTTAAATGTGTGTGATTATTATTTTTATTTTTTGTGTGCGTCTATAATCATGTGTGACCACAGGGATGTTGTTGAGGGTCAGGGTGGGGTTGGGGATTGGGAGTGGTAATAGTGGGGGTTAAATGTTGATTCTGTGTATATATGTTTTGCTTTTTTTTGTTATCTATATGAATCAATAAAAAAAATTTAATCAGAAAAGAGACATCTCATCGGCATGCACTGTCATTGGAGAATCATTGTTCAGCGTTCACAAACAGAAGGTGCTGAGCATCTAAATGAGATAAGCAGATCCAGACACTCCGCTCCACTGCCGTCTAAATGTTCTCCTCGTATTAACATCCTCTTCTGACGGGGTGGCAGTGTTGTGAAAGTTTCCTCTAACTTCACCTCATTGATTACTTAGTCAGCCAAATGATTTGCAAGACCCTGGAGGAGTACCGACATGAAAAAGCAATTACGCAGAGGAAATGTAAAATAGAGTTCGGGCCAATTAAAGATTTTCATTCTTTTTCATCAGCTGGGAGCTCTGGGCTGTTGTTGTAAGAGTCAGCCTCTCGTATCCATTACTGTGATATTTTCAGCATGGTCTTACGGCCATTACACACATGATCCATTTGCAGTACGTATGCAGTGCGTACGTGGTGCGGAAGCAGCACACGCTCGATTGTGCTTTCACAAAAGATGCTTTTGCTGTGCGCAACAGATAAGCAGCTTTTCCACAAATACAACAATGGGTATTATTTTTATTTTAAACATGGTACTTCTCTAACGTGAAAAGGTACTATCACAAACATTTTAAATTAAAACTTACTATGCACACAAAAAGCCAAGGAAACTGCCTCCCATGCCTTTTCTTTTGCATTTAAATCTTTATAAAAGAAATCCACGGGTCATAGAGAACTTTGTTTTTCCACCTCCATGATGAGATGAGTGCCATCCATTATGTCTCATTTTTCCAAATGTGAGGTAAGGTGTCGTTCTCACCACAAGCCTGTCACGTGATTGCCGCTTTCTGCTGAGATTTCCTCCAGACATGACGCTTGCCATTCAGGCCAAAGAGTTCAATCTTTGTTTCATCAGACCAGAGAATTTTGTTTCTCATGGTCTAAGAGTCCTTCAGGTGCCTTTTGGCAAACTGATTGGTGGAGTGCTGTAGAGATGGTTGTTCTTCTGGAAGGTTCTCCTCTCTCCACAGAGAAACGATGGAGCTCTGTCAGAGTGACCATCGGGTTATTGGTCACCTCCCTGACTAAGGCCCTTCTCCCCCGATCGCTCAGTTTGGCCAGGTGGCCAGCTCTATGAAGAGTCCTGGTGGTTCCAAACTTCTTCCATTTACAGATGATGGAGGCCACTGTGCTCATTGGGACCTTCAATGCTGCAGAAATTTTTCTGTACCCTTCCCCAGATCTGTGCCTCGATACAATCCTGTCTCGGAGGTCTACAGACAATTCCTTGGACTTCATGGCTTGGTTTGTGCTCTGACATGCACTGTTAACTGTGGGACCTTATACAGACAGGTGTGTGCCTTTCCAAATCATGTCCAATCAACTGAATTTACCACAGGTGGACTCCAATCAAGTTGTAGAAACATCTCAAGGATGATCAGTGGAAACAGGATGCACCTGAGCTTAATTTTGAGTGTCATGGCAAAGGCTGTGAATACTTATGTACATGTGATATTTTTAGTTTTTTATTTTTAATAAATTTGCAAAGATTTCAAACAAACTTCTTTCACATAGTCATTATGGGGTATTGTTTGTAGAATTTTGAGGAAAATAATGAATTTAATCCATTTTGGAATAAGGCTGTAACATAACAAAATGTGGAAAAAGTGAAGCGCTGTGAATACTTTCCGGATGCACTGTAGGACTTGTAAGTATAAATGTAAGCTAATAGTCCTGCTGCTGTCTAGTGTGTCATTATAATAATCAAAAAACCAGAACAAGAAAACACTCAATGATTTTGACTGGGTAACTTTAGTTAATAAAAGTATTAATGTATTATAATCATACAGTGAAGACCAGTAGTAGTTTTATGCTGCATTTCATTCTGACTGTTTACTTGAATACTTGAAACTGCTGTTAAAAACTTTTAAAGCTTTTAAAAAAAGCACTAAATTTTCTTGATTTGTATTTTTGTTCTATTATTTTTAATCTGTTTCTATTCATTGCTGTTTTTTATTGTTATTTTATTACTGTCTGTTTACTAGACTTGAATAATTACTTAAGAATTTGAAACCATTCTTTCATAATTAACATATTAGTTAGTGTTATTATTTGTTGTGGTTTTGAAGCTGGTATTGAGAATCGTCAAATTTCACTACCGATTACTGAGATTTTGGTATTGTGATAATGTATAGTCTTTATTGTACATGGTAGATCTTGCTGTAATAACATGATGAAAAAGTAGATCTCATTCCATAGAACTAGGAGCACCCCTTCTGTAAATGATGGCGATGGAGGCTTTCCTTTTATTGACTACCATACGTAACATAAAAGAATTATCATATGACAATAGCCTCCTCCCCTCCAGTGCAGTTTACATTTCAAGTTAAAAAAAGTTCTTTTTAAAAAGTTCAATAAATGCATGATGTTTCCAAAGTCAATGAGTAATCGTGTTAAATAATCGTGATTTCAATATTGACCAAAATAATCTTGATTATCATTTTTGCAGAAATGTGAATATCTCGTTTAAACAGATGTAATAAACCAACCTCACAAAACTTGAGCAGATCCAGCATCCTGTGGAACGCTCATTTATTTACCTCTATAAGCACGTATTCTATCAGCCTCTCCTCAGCAGTTCCCTGTAACTTTTAACTTTCTTTTCTAATGATAAAAGGCAAATATCAATAAAACTTCTATTAACTAACTTCCCGTCCAGCGCTCATCTAATATCTTCCTCTGAAGTGTGTATTCTATCAGCCAGAATCAAAAACTTCAGGATCAGGATCAAAAGTTCCTCTGATTCACAAATCATGACAGCCATTTAAACTCTCAGGAGATTGCTGTTCACGCTGGATCTGCATGAGTGCAATGAGTGCACTGTTTGTACAATTGGTTTGATTCTGTATTTTTTTTTAAGGAAATGCGATTACTAATGTGGACATGCCATTCATGGTTGCTGGACTACTGTGTGTACTGTTATTTCCTTCTTCCTAATATATTAACAATTTCTTCATATGCAAATAAAGTACAAAAATTTGATGACTAAACAGAAATCAGAAGAAACTGCTATCTACCATTTAAAATACAATATAAATTTTTTTCGATTCCTTTTTTAAAAAGTTAAAGTTTTGTGTGAAATTGAGCAAATATAGTGCCAAATATAAAAAAATTCTTAGCAATTTTATATTTATGTTATTTACTGTATTAAATTGTGTGATATATCGGCCACCCTGCTCTCTGGATATCGGCGTCGCCCATTAAAAAACCCATATCGGTCCACCACTAATTAGGATAAATCAATAATAATCACAATGAGCTGGGAATTATCGGTTATTGGTTTCAGCCCAGAAATTCCATATCGATGCATCCCTAACCCAATAATGGCTTAAATTAATTAGTAGGGATGTCCCAATACCATTTTTTTGTGAAAGTGTACGAGTACCAATACTTTCTTTTTGGTACTCACCGATACAGTCCGATACAGGGCTCCAGACTAAAAAAAATGACTAAGGAGCCATTGGCTCCTAAACTGAAACATTAAGGAGACAAATGGCTGTTTTTAGTCACCAAATCACAGAATTGCTCAATTTAGATTGCTGTTCAGAAACAAGCAGAACTAAAGACGGGTGATAACCCATTAATCGGAGGATTAATAAACAGTATATAGTTGAGAAGATAAGTTAGCATTCCCTTTTGTCTCAAATGTTCACACCCCTTTCATAATTTATACAAATATAAGAGATAAAAGATTTTTATTTAATACTGCTCTTCAAAATCTACATTATAGATAATTACATAAAATATAGTATGCATATAGTAGTGTGTTGTATCCTTGAGCATCAATGAATGTTTTCACCTTGCGTAATAGTTGTGAACAAGTCCTTCAATTGTCCTAAGTGTCAAAAGCTTGATCTCGTGTATATATATAATATATATATATATATATATACATACATACATACAGGTGCATCTCAATAAATTAGAATGTCGTGGAAAAGTTCATTTATTTCAGTAATTCAACTCAAATTGTGAAACTCGTGTATTAAGTAAATTCAATGCACACAGACTGAAGTAGTTTAAGTCTTTGGTTCTTTTAATTGTGATGATTTTGGCTCACATTTAACAAAAACCCACCAATTCACTATCTCAAAAAATTAGAATATGGTGACATGCCAATCAGCTAATCAACTCAAAACACCTGCAAAGGTTTCCCGAGCCTTCAAAATGGTCTCTCAGTTTGGTTCACTAGGCTACACAATCATGGGGAAGACTGCTGATCTGACAGTTGTCCAGAAGACAATCATTGACACCCTTCACAAGGAGGGTAAGCCACAAACATTCATTGCTAAAGAAGCTGGCTGTTCACAGAGTGCTGTATCCAAGCATGTTAACAGAAAGTTGAGTGGAAGGAAAAAGTGTGGAAGAAAAAGATGCACAACCAACCAAGAGAACCGCAGCCTTATGAGGATTGTCAAGCAAAATCAATTCAAGATTTTGGGTGAACTTCACAAGGAATGGACTGAGGCTGAGCCACCACACACAGACATGTCAAGGAATTTGGCTACAGTTGTCGTATTTCTTTTGTTAAGCCACTCCTGAACCACAGACAACGTCAGAGGCGTCTTACCTGGGCTAAGGAGAAGAAGAACTGGACTGTTGCCCAGTGTTCCAAAGTCCTCTTTTCAGATGAGAGCAAGTTTTGTATTTCATTTGGAAACCAAGGTCCTAGAGTCTGGAGGAAGGGTGGAGAAGCTCATAGCCCAAGTTGCTTGAAGTCCAGTGTTAAGTTTCCACAGTCTGTGATGATTTGGGGTGCAATGTCATCTGCTGGTGTTGGTCCATTGTGTTTTTTGAAAACCAAAGTCACTGCACCCGTTTACCAAGAAATTTTGGAGCACTTCATGCTTCCTTCTGCTGACCAGCTTTTTAAAGATGCTGATTTCATTTTCCAGCAGGATTTGGCACCTGCCCACACTGCCAAAAGCACCAAAAGTTGGTTAAAAGACCATGGTGTTGGTGTGCTTGACTGGCCAGCAAACTCACCAGACCTGAACCCCATAGAGAATCTATGGGGTATTGTCAAGAGGAAAATGAGAAACAAGAGACCAAAAAATGCAGATGAGCTGAAGGCCACTGTCAAAGAAACCTGGGCTTCCATACCACCTCAGCAGTGCCACAAACTGATCACCTCCATGCCACGCCGAATTGAGGCAGTAATTAAAGCAAAAGGAGCCCCTACCAAGTATTGAGTACATATACAGTAAATGAACATACTTTCCAGAAGGCCAACAATTCACTAAAAATGTTTTTTTTATTGGTCTTATGATGTATTCTAATTTTTTGAGTGAATTGGTGGGTTTTTGTTAAATGTGAGCCAAAATCATCACAATTAAAAGAACCAAAGACTTAAACTACTTCAGTCTGTGTGCATTGAATTTATTTAATACACGAGTTTCACAATTTGAGTTGAATTACTGAAATAAATGAACTTTTCCACGACATTCTAATTTATTGAGATGCACCTGTATATATATATATATAAACTCAGCAAAAAAGAAATGTCCCTTTTTCAGGACACTGTATTTTAAAAGTAATTTTGTAAAAATCCAAATAACTTTACAGATCTTTATTGTAAAAGGTTTAAACAATATTTTCCATGCTTGTTCAATGAACCATAAACAATTAATGAACATGCACCTGTGGAACGGCCATTAAGACACTAACAGCTTACAGACGGTAGGCAATTAAGGTCACAGTTATAAAAACTTAGGACACTAAAGAGACCTTTCTACTGACTCTGAAAAACACCAAAAGAAAGATGCCCAGGGTCCCTGCTCATCTGCGTGAATGTGCCTTAGGCATGCTGCATGGAGGCATGAGGACTGCAGATGTGGCCAGGGCAATAAATTGCAATGTCCATACTGTGAGACGCCCAAGACAGTGCTACAGGGAGACAGGAAGGACAGCTGATCGTCCTCGCAGTGGCAGACCACGTGTAACAACACCTGCACAGGATTGGTACATCTGAATATCACACCTGTGGGACAGGTACAGGATGGCAACAACAACTGCCCGAGTTACACCAGCAATGCACAATTCCTCCATCAGTGCTCAGACTGTCCACAATAGGCTGAGAGAGGCTGGACTGAGGGCTTGTAGGCCTGTTGTAAGGCAGGTCCTTACCAGACATTACCGATAACAATGTCGCCTATGGGCACAAACCCACCTTCGCTGGTCCAGACAGGACTGGCAAAAAGTGCTCTTCACTGATGATTCCTGGTTTTGTCTCACCAGGGGTGATGGTCGGACTCTGCGTTTATCGTCGAAGGAATAAGCATTACACCGAGGCCTGTACTCTGGAGCGGGATTGATTTGGAGGTGGAGGGTCCGTCATGGTCTGGGGCGGTGTGTCACAGCATCATCGGACTGAGCTTGTTGTCACTGCAGGCTCAATGCTGTGAATTACAGGGAAGACATCCTCCTCCCTCATGTGGTACCCTTCCTGCAGGCTCATCCTGACATGACCCTCCAGCATGACAATGCCACCAGCCATACTACTCGTTCTGTGCGTGATTTCCTGCAAGACAGGAATGTCAGTGTTCTGCCATGGCCAGCGAAGAGCCCGAATCTCAATCCCATTGAGCATGTCTGGGACCTGTACATTGGAGGGTGAGGGCTAGGGCCATTCCCCCCAGAAATGTCCGGGATCTTGCAAGTGCCTTGGTGGAAGAGTGGGGTAACATCTCACAGCAAGAACCGGCAAATCTGGTGCAGTCCATGAGGAGGAGATGCACTGCAGTACTTAATGCAGCTGGTGGCCACACCAGATACTGACTGTTACTTTTGATTTTGACCCCCCCTTATTCTATTTCTGTGAGTCACATGTCTGTGAAACTTGTTCAGTTTGTCATAGTTGTTGAATCTTTTTATGTTTATACAGATATTTACACATGTTAAGTTTGCTGAAAATAAAAGCAGTTGAAAGTGAGAGGACGTTTCTTTTTTTGCTGAGTTTGTGTGTGTGTGTGTGTTTATGTGTATGTATGTATGTATATAAATTGTTTTCCAATATTGCCTTAGTCTTTTACTGTTACAGGATGGCCCAGAGTGCAAATTGAATGAAATCCCTGATGCAGTTTATTGTGCTACTTCAATCCCAATCAATAACTACCAGAAGAAAAAAGTGGTATACAATACGGGACTTAATTATAAAGAAGTCTGAAATACACATGGGACTCTTATTTTGAAATGTGTGCACTCCCAGTTGTGAGCTCACTAACGGTTGATTCACTGATAAAGTGAATCTGATTCAAACTGCTAACCTGAGCTCCTGAGTTCAAACCCTCAGTTCTTTTCGGGTGATTCATGAAAAAGATCCGGTTCAAAAGAATCATTTGTTCACGACTCTCTCACGCTGGGTTTGTTGTTGCGTGCGGTGCAGCGAGCTCATCAGAAACAGAACGGGTGAAAAGTGGCGCGAGACACACTGGTGTGCGCTCTAAAGTTGTATTCAATAACTCACAAGATGATATCGGATGAAACCGCATATGAACGCACACAACCCGACTGTCCCCAATGGCGAATAGATTTTAAATTATAATCGCAATAAATTATTTTTGGTCGCATTTGCGACCATTTTAGTCGCAGTCTGGAGCCCTGTGATACTTTTTTTTTTATTTTCTGAATTCCATATCAACTATTTATTTCAATTTTATCATCAATATGGTGTTTTTTTGTTTTGTTATTAACCATTTTTATTGATTCCATACAGCAAATTAAATAGACATAAAAGAATATGCGGAAACAAATTATATGAAATTATAATAAAAAAATATATATAATAATTTTCAACATAGTTTTGTATTATATTTTTTATTAAATGATGTGATTTTATACAGAACGTCAAATAAAGTGCTGCGTAACAGAGCATCAGCGATATGAGATATTGCTTAAATATAATACAGTTACTATTGATTTATTATTAGTATTATTTATAGCATTACAGTAAATATACTATACAGCAGTGATCTATTTCTGTCATATTTTTTTTTTTTTTTTCATTTAAAGAGCTTTTATTTTGAAGTGTTCCTATGTTTTTGACTGTAGCCTCCCACTCTGGAAAAGCCGTTCGCTTTCGTGACTCAAAGTGATTATTATTAAATAAATATGTAGTCTGTTTGTGCCTCACACTACAAGTGAATTAGTAGCGCCTGCTGTCATCTGCTACAAACGGAGACAATGAGCTCTAAAAGCTATGAGCAGTTTGTGTCTTTGTCAACACATTCACTTTGAAGCACACAGCACATGAACACCATATTTATCTCATTACATCGTAGCCTTTGCTGTTAAATAATCTCACTAGGACATGATTTTAATTTGTGCACTGAATGTTTGCATAATGACATTCAGACGTACGTCAGAGGGGATCAGTTTTTGGAACCTGAGCATTTTTACAAGTACAAGAGTGCGGTCTCGCATACGATTCTGATACCAGTATCAGGACATCCTTATTAATTAGCTGATATTTGGCCATTATTGAAACTAAATGTTTGTAAAATTTACTTCAGAGTGCACTTTTCTGCTGTCAAATATTTGAATTTTAAGTAATAAAGAATGTGCAAAACTACATATTTACAAAATCGTTTATTGGTGGGTTGTCTGAAAAACTAACCATCTTTACACTGGATTTAGGTCATCTACACCAGATATGGATCAGCTGCATTTCTATTCTTGTGTTCAAACATTCATCCCCTTTAAAGCACTGCTGCTAAAATATAAAAAAACATTAAACAGAAATAGATAAACTCACTAGTTGACCTCACTATTCAACCAGTTGAACTATACCTAGTAAATACTGTCTTGAAATTGCATTTATTATATTGCATATTTATTTTGTTACATGTTTATTTGTTACATTCATAATTTGTACTATTTACAAGCATTTATTGCACTTTGATATGTAGAAAATGTGCTAAAACGGTACTGTCTCTTTTAAGGATGCACCGATCCTATACCTGGATCAGTATCAGCTCCGATACTGAAGCTTTTAAACGGATCGGGTATCGGTCCGACAAGCCCGATCCAAATCCGATACTGTGTGTTAGTCATGTTCGTTACTGTCAAGCTCAAAAAATGACATAAAAGAACCATGATAAAACCATTAAAGCAGTTCATATGACTTGAAGACGTGCGATAGCTCTGTGAATCACAAAAGGCTGTGTTTAATAAGTAAATATATAGTATGCGCAGCGCCAGCACGTTAGTGAATGGTGCTGCTCTGTTGACACACACTCTCGGCTATTGTTAGCCTTCACAGCAGTGCGCAATACTTGAGCGCTACTCAAGAACAGCATCTCTGGCACCGGAGGTTCATTTTACCAGAATCTGAATAAGAAGCGAATTAAACTACTGTGAACTTGCCTACAAAAAGACACATACAGGACTTCCTGGAGAGTTCAGAATGTCAAAATAAAAGCATGAGGGTTTAAAGTGTACGACTGAAATATATTACTGTTGTATTTAAAATTAAAAGTCAATAATAATAATAATAATATGAATAACAATGTATTATTATTATTGTCATCATTAGTATTTGTTTACAATTTGGAATGGAACCCATTCAATATTTAAGTTGAATGGGTTCCAATAAATAACTGTGTGAATGAAAAGTGAGCTGATGTCTTACAACTAAATTGAACAAAAAAGAGATCTGAATCCTTTAAAGAAAAAAAAAAAAACACTGGTTTCTTTTCTACTGAAGACTGGAATTACTGTTAATTTTGCTGCTACATTATCCAGTAAACTAGTTAATAATAAAGTGTTTCTTAATAAGCTATACATTTATATTGAAATAATGTGTAGTTAGAGGTTTGTGTTTCTTTACATATTAAAGACTACACCCAATTAGTTCCACACAGTAATGTAAAGATATTCTAAACTGATTATGAAAAAAATAACACTGGTATCAGATCGGGATCGGTCGATACTGAGATTTCAGATATCGGAATCGGTTGGAAGAGAAAAAGTGGTATCGGTGCATCCCTAGTCTCTTTAAGAATAGCGTCAGTTCACCGAGGGTCTCACAAGAGTTTAAAGGCTGGATTACACTACATGACTTTTAAAATCTGAACAGACAAAAACTGGGCATCACACACCAAACGACTGCAGATCATACACTATCCGTCGATCTGATCAAATCCGATCACAAACTCGTGTAGAAACAGTGTTGCCAGAATAGTTTGATTAGTTTTTCAGCCCAATGATTGCGGAAAACTATCCACAATGTATAAAAAAAATTGTTTTTTTTAAAAACGCCCAAATAGTGCATTCCAACCATAATACCAAAACATAGCCGTTACAACCTTAACGACACAATTAAGCTACAAAAAGTTATTTTTCACACAAACAGACAAAAACACACACATACACACACAATATGTTGCCCTGGCATGTCAAGAAGCCAAATAATGCATGTCATTAACTGTGTTACGATTGAAGTTTTGTTTTTGCCATTCAATATTTTATGATCTAATATGTAAAATAAAGATTATATACAATCTGCCCTACCTTTTTACGCTGTAATGGCACTTGAATGTAACTGTCGTTATACAGTCAGTTAAACTGGCTAATATACAGAAGAGTCAAAGTTTCCAGACAGCTGTGAGGAATGAACACAATGATGTTCATCCATTCTGTGTTCAGGCTTGTGCGCACATCTATGAGTTAAGAGGAGCGGCGAATTCACTCAGGAAAATTATCTCTCCAAATGATTATTAGAATAGTGAGCAATATGATCACCATGTGCTAAAATCTCGAAATAAACTGCAGTGTACTCATCCAGCATCATTTAACTTCTAGCAAAAACACATCAATGGGTGCAATTTCTCCATTGGTTTGCAGGAGCGTCAACTGGGCATAAGAAAAACTCCACAGATAAGTTCTGACATTAATCATGACTTAAGATCGGCTATTTTCTCCATTTTTCAGCACTTTGTCGTTGTTACGATTGCCTAACTTTTATCGCTAAAATCCACGAGCACTACCTGCAGATCGCGTGCTCATTTAGAACATGCTAGTGGGTGTGGCAACTCAATGCTCCTCTGAACAGGATTGAACACATTTTCTGTCAATCAGTGTTTTTTTCTATTTGACTGAATAATTGTGTGTGGTCATTTTCTTTATTTTAGTTGCATGATCAATGGAATTTCTTGATATTATCATTTTTAAAACCTGCCCAAATCATCCCAAACAGCCCAAATTTTGTCAACCCGCCAAAACACAATTTCCCCACACAATTCATCACCCAATCTGGCAACGCTATATGGAAACACATGCCCTCCCATATTTAAGATGTACACAAACATGGATATAGGAACGGCTCTGTTGTTGCTGCTTCTCTGTGATCCGTGTCGTGAAAGAAATGGGCCAAGCACATTCAGGTGCATTCTTTTTTTCTTTTCTTTTTTTTGGGAATGTCCAATTCCCAATGTGCTCTAAAGCTGCGTTCACACTGCCAGCAACATCACGTGAGACAGCAACATGATCTTATTCATTTTCAATGAGAGCACAGTGACTTTCGGTGACACGAGCTACCGTGGACGTTGGTGACAGAGATCGCGGTGGAGAGCGACAAGTTGAGAAAATGTCAACTTTATGCAAATGACGAGCGACGTTCAAGAGCGACTGCCAATGAGAGTGAAGACAGCACAGCTCATGTCATCTGTCTCCTGGTAGACTGGGGACGAGTGCATGCAAGACTTTGAGGGATTTTTACTGTTCTATATAATTTGTCTATAACCACATGCATGGATATAATAAAACAATGATGCGTGGAAAAGCGTGTCAGAAACGGTCTGCATTCCGAGTGAGTTTGATTCGTTCATTCATGATAGATTGATTGTCTTATTAATGATTTAATACACTGAACACTGCTGCCCATTTTATAAAACACTCTACACTGCAGAATGTACAATATTAGAGACAAGAGAACTGATTCCTTGTCAAACTGTAATGATATCTTAATTTAACCAGTATTAGGTCTCATCCGTGATCAAATTTTTAAACGTTATTGCCAGACGTGCAGTCCTCCAATAACATTACAGCGACAAACAGTAGGACACCAAGCCACAAAGTCGCTGGCAGTGTGAACGCAGCTTTAATCCTGGTGGTAGCGTTGTGACTCGCCTCAATCCAGGTGGCAGAGGACGAATCTCAGTTGCCTCCGTGTCTGAGACCGTCAATCCGCGCATCTTATCACGTTGAGCGCGTTACCGCGGGGATATAGTGCATGTGGAGGCTTCACGCCATCCACCGTGGCATCCATGCACCACTCAACACGTGCCCCACCGAGAACAAGAACCACATTATAGCGACCACGAGGAGGTTACCCCATGTGACTCTACCCTCCCTAGCAACCGGGCCAATCTGGTTGCTTAGGAGACCTGGCTGGAGTCACTCAGCACACCCTGGATTTGAACTGGCGACCTCAAGGGGTAGTAGCCAGCGTCTTTACCACTGAGCTACCCAAGCCCCCATTCAGGTGCATTCTTGATTGTGAAGACGTGGCCAGCATGGCCTCTAGAGACAGAAACGGGAGATGAGGTAAGTGAGTGTCGTTAAAAGTTAAACTCCACTTGAGTGCTTGTTTGCTATCTCTGTTTCTTGAACTTCTATTGAGCGCTCCATTTCCACTGTATGCTTGCCGTATAACTTTAGATTTAAGTGGTGGCGCATCATACACTATGAGATTTCCTCTGGAGTCGTGGATAGTCGGCTCAAAAATATCAAAAATGTTTTATATCCTCAGACTAGATGGAATCATAGTCTGAGGGTACAAAATTGGAGTCTGTACCCATCATATACTACGCAATTTTGTCAACTTCAACTGGAGCCAATAAGTGTCAACTAGCGCCGACAAACACGGACTCGGCCCGACTGAAAATCCAGGCTAAAATCTGTGTTAAAGTCGTGTAGAGTAATCCAGCCTTAAGTCGAGTGCACTTGAACAAGAGTGGAGTCACATGGCTTCTTTACCACATCTGTGCTGTGTGTGATTAGAATTTTTTTTTTGAAGAGTGATTTTTGATCAACAACTGACTGTAAAGAACAGAAAGGATATTAAAAGAGACATTATTCAATTACATGGATCGTATGGATTTTGTTATTGGGACACATTGGACACAGCCGATTTATACTCCTGTGTCGAACCTATGCCATAGGCTGATGTGCAGCTCTTAAAAAATGTAACTGCGCGTTCTGTCGACACAAACCTCAACAGCTGTGATTGGTGCACTTTGTAACCAGAGACCGCCCCCAGGATGATAACAACGATATCTGAGGTAGCGTCCAATTTTACCTAGATTATTTTAATATCTATTCATCATATGACATTGTATTTGGACTCGAGACCATTAAAACAATTGTCTCAATCGGGAGCATCTGCTGTTTCTATGTTCTGTTTGTTTTTCATGAAGTTACAAGTGAAACGCAGCAAAATGTATCTGTTTACAGTTTATAAACTCTAAAAGCTTTTTTTTTATCCGGGCTTTTACATGATATTAATTTGATGTGTGAGTGATACAATCTACATGATGATTTGACCGTATGTTTGACAGTAAATAATCATATTTCATAAGTTATGGAAATGGAACAATTCTAATTTGTCAGCAAATTAAAAAGCACCTGATAAGAGTTGGTTATATTGCCTATATGTATTGTAAAGTCTTTAAAAAGACAAGCGAGGTATAGTTATTAATCAAATGTATGCCAAAATATTTATTTATTATTATTTAAGAGACTCAAGAGCAAGCATACAGTATTTTTCTCATTTATACATGTATAATAAATCATATGTACCTAAATTTCAACATGTTCACATACTTTCAACTCGTTTTTTATGCTACAATAATTTAATGAATACTTTTGTATCCACAAATGACATTGCTTTTGTTTATTTACGAATGTATAGTTTGCATTTTGGCTGTGTAACCGCAGAACGACGCAGAACTATAAATGACAACCAACGCGTTGGCCAGCACGCAGAGTATATGCCGTAGATTCGACGCAAAAGCAGAAATCAGCCTTTAGATCGACCTTTGGATTTAAGAATATATTTCACGATTGTTCAAATGAAGATTGCAATGCAACAGAAAATCTATATTTTGGTCCTACAAATAAACAACCCACAGCAAAGAGACTACAACACAAAATCCACACTACCTTAGTAATGACAGATAACCTTGATGCTTTTCTTCTACGTATTCAGGTCCACTAGTAAATGATGCTGAACACCTATCAGAAACACATGATGATGTAGCTATAATTGTCCTCACCAGTGCTCTTTCATAACCTGCTTAAAACACCTCTTACACTCAGCAAAAACCACAGAAGCCCAGGAACCTTCAAGAAACTTGCAAGACACTCCTAAAGGACAATGCAAGATGATTGTGATTTCCATGTCTACTCATTCTGATTCTGAGGTAACAAAGGGTGTCTATATTTACATTTCAGACTGGTTCTGGAAATCAAACACGTTATTTCCAACTTTTCAGATTAAATGAACAACCACAAAAAACAAATATAAAAAGTAGGCCAGGTATGTGAGTTGTGGTAAAGCGTGCGCACATCCTTGTTAAGTTAAACAAGTCAAGTTTGTTTCAAACATCTGAATGACTCAAACAAAACGTGTGTCCCAAAGGCTAAATATCATTTAATGTTTATTCATCAAGTAGAGATGTCCGATTGAGGCCTAGTGAATAAATAATTCTTCTGAGTCTGACCTTTTCAATGAATAAATGACTGCTTCATTCACAAACTGGACAGATCCTGTTCTCGAGTTCAACACACTGAATCTGATGATCTGGTCGCAGTGGTTACCAGCTCACTGGATTTGAAGACTTCAACTTATATTTGTTCCTCACACAAATGTATCATACGGCTTCAGAAGACTTAGATTTAAGCACACGAGTTATATGGACTATTTTAATAGGAATGTTGTGGTGCATTTTTAAAGTCTGTGTTCATTATTGCATGGTAATAAACAACCAGTACAATGAATGAAAATGTCTTTCTTTAGTGTACAAAATGAGGGCGAGTAATTAATGATAGAATTTTTAATTTTGACTCATAAACATACCAGTAGTAGAAGTGTTGAAGAACTTCCCAGGATCCTCTGGCACTTTGTGAGCACTTCTGTCAGTGCTGAGAGTGAACGGGACCCTGCTGGGTGCCACGGCCTCCACACTGGCGGGCTGGTTCACCCTGCTGTTGGGCTCCAGGGTCAAGCTGGCCTGGAAACCCCCTGTGGACGTCACCTTGGCCTTGGACTGGGACACACTACGAGACGTGACCGGCCTAGATTCATCGTCACTGTCAAACCCGAACGGATCCTCTGAGCCGTCACCTTCCTGTACCTTAGACATCTTGGTCTGATCGGACACATCAGTCTTCAAGCCAGGCCTCTTCGCTCCCACCTTGGCTTTCGTCTCGCCCCATTTGGTGCTGAGCGTTGCCCTCTTATTGGACAACACCTCGTCAAACTTGGAGGTCCCATCTCCTCCCCTTCGGCTATATGTTTTTCCAAATCTAGACGTCATTGTGGCATCTGTCTCATATTCCCTGTGAACGATTAGAAAGTGTTTAATGAATAATTTGCAGGCTGTTTTACAATTGAATGCTGATCGTTAACAATTTGCCTCAAAATGTTTCCATCAGAATTTAATCAATAAAACTAGGTTATATACGCATCATGTGTGCTATAAGAGATTTAATCTCTTTAAAACCTGACAAATACTTGCATTTCTGTGCTGAAAAAAAAAAAACTATTAGCAAAATTTTTTGATCATGTACATCTCTATAAAGATTCACAGCAGGGTTACTATAAAAGTCACCTTTAGTCCTACATAAGAAAAACACTTCTAGAGAAGTTGTAAGCTTTGATATCAACAATGATCAATTAAAAGCAAAGTTAAAACCAATTACACCAATGAAATAAAACACTGCATAATTAACATAACAGCACTAAAAAGTACCCAAAATAACCATGTTTTAGGACAAATAACATGGTAGTAGCAAGTAAACAGTAATAAACACAAAAATAAGCAGAAGTCTTGTATGCTAACATGCTAATGCTAATCAGTGGGTCAGATTATAGCAGCTGTTTTCTGTTTAACTGACAGTTTTCCAACTTCCCTTTCCTCTTTAAGCAAATAGCACCACTGACCCAACTTTCTAACCTCTACTAAATCGAAAGAGCGACTTCAAATACACTAAAATCACTCTGTGCTGATAAAAACAACAACGCTAACGGCTAATGGGCTAGAATGAGAATGAACACAAACATGCTCTCAGACTACTCAGGTAATATTATAAAAGATCATCTCATATCCAGGATTAAAGCTCATTCAATCCTCGATTTAAATGTATGTAGAAGTGTAACAGCAGGACTGAAGGAGGTGTAATACTCGCCTGCTTGTTAAAGAGAGTGAATCCGGGCCTCTAACAGCAGATCAACAAACACGATATCCTGACACACACACGGCCTCCACCGACACAGCTGCACGAGTATGTGAGGTCTGACGCGCTCTAACGGAAGATAAACAATCACGGGCTTTTTTTTAACTTTCACTCATTTATTTCAGACTCGATTGTTTCGGCTCGGAAACATCAACGGCCTCCATTCGCGTACCCCCTCACTTGCGTTATTGCGTCACAACACTCGCGTCGCGACACAGGCGTAACAGTATTGTCCAATCAGAGGCCGCTGTGGGATTTTCAAAGCGTGTGATTGGTCAGTTCACACAGGGAGTTGAACTTCAACACGATGACGTAAACCCGCTTGTGCTTGAATTTTGGGAATTTTTGGCGAAGCAAAGGTTTATTATGAAGGAATTTTTAAGGGATGAACTATGTGAAAAGTATATACACGTAAAAGCTGGCTATATTCAACCAGAAACACTGATTAATACAAGCAATGCCTTAATTTTGGTATATTTATGAGGTATATGTCAGTTTAAGATTATCAAAAACATTTTGGGACAAATAAAGTGACTGAGAACAAGAACAAGAATCAGAGCCATTAAACATAGAATCATCCAACCAGAAGTGCAAATAGCAATGTACAGCTCTGGAAAAAATGAAGAGACCACTGCAAAATTATCAGTTTCTCTGGATTTGGATAGGTATGTGTTTGAGTATAATGAACATTTATGTTTTATTCTATAAAGTACTGACAACATTACTCCCAAATTCCAAATAAGAATATTGTCATTTAGAGCATTTATTTGCAGAATAACTGGTCAAAATAACAAAAAAGATGCTGTGTTTTCAGACCTCGAATAATGCAAAGTAAACAAGTTCATATTCATTTATAAACAACACAATACTAATGTTTTAACTTAGGAAGAGTTCAGAAATCAATATTTGGTGGAATAATCCTAATTTTCAATCACAGCTTTCATGCATCTTGGCATGCTCTATACCAGTCTTTCACATTGCTGTTGGGTGAGTTTATGCGACTCCTGGCACAAAACTTCAAGCATCTCGGCTTTGTTTGATGGCTTGTGGCCATCCATCTTCCTCTTGATCACATTCCAGAGGTTTTCAATGGGGTTCAGGTCTGGAGATTGGGCTGGCCATGACAGGGTCTTGATCCGGTGGTCCTCCATCCACACCTTGATTGACCTGACTGTGTGGCATGGAGCATTGTTTTGCTGGAAAAAACAATCCTCAGAGTTGGGGAATACTGTCAGAGGTTTCTTCCAGGATAACCTTGTATGTGGCTTTATTCATATGCGTCTTTCACAAAGACGAATCTGCCCGATTCCAGCCTTGCTGAAGCACCCCCAGATCATCACCGATCCTCCACCAAATTTCACAGTGGGTGTGAGACACTGTGGCTTGAAGGCCTCTCCAGGTCTCCGTCTAACCATTAGACAACCAGGTGGAGGATCGGTGATGATCTAGGGGTGCTTCAGCAAGGCTGGAATTGGGCAGATTCGTCTTTGTGAAGGACACATGAATCAAGCCACGTAAATTTTAAGAGATGCAAATGGTAGACCAGTCAATGCAAATGACTAAACAGTATATAAAGAAGGTGCTTGAGAATGAATGAGGTAGAAATGGCAGGTAAATATTACAGTGCAAATGATATGTAAAAATACAGATTATATAGAATAGTCAGATATGTTGAAATGTACCCAAATCACAGTGCAAAAAAAAAAAAAAAAAAACACGTTAAAGAGACAGGTGCATTGATGCAAGTGTAACAGGGGAAGTACAGTAATGAAGTAATAGTTCAAGTTTAGTTTATTTATCAAATGCACAACAGTACAAAGCAATAAATGTAGGCAATGAAAAGCATTATCTACAAGCTCCTGAGCAGAAGACAGGAAACGAATCCCAAATCAGATAAAAAATGTATATATATATATATATATATATATATATATATATATATATATATATATATATATATATATATATATATATATAAACAGTCAATAAATTTATTTTACAATAAATATAGCTGCATGGAGCAATTAAGAAGCCAAGCACAATTTAAGCATTATAGAAATTTATGCCAGGACCTCAGGCTATATTGTAAAAAAGAAATTTCTTTTTAGATAAGAGAGTTCAAAAGTTAAAAGAAAAAAATGAAAATTAAAGAAAAATTTATTTGATGGTGGCACTTAAGTATTATTCTAAAGCAGGGCAAATAATTTTTTAGAGGCTGGATGGAAAAAAACATAATAGTAGAGTCCTGCATGCAAACTGCACCTTTAAACATTATTAAATTAAAAGAGCACATTTATTAAAAGGGCAGCATATGTCACACACTAAACACAGCTGAAAGAAAACACTTTTTGAGTTGGTTTCAAGTCATTTTTATTTGTATAGCGCTTACATCGTTTCAAAACAGCTTTACAGAAAATCATGCATTAACAGAAAATGAAACTGTAATAATCTAAAAAGTCTTAGAGTCATCACTGTGTAATTTGATTAAATATGATTGTAAATTGTGTATAAAAATAAATAATTAAATAGTTAAATAATAATTGTATTTAGAACCCCTGTGAGCAAGCCGAAGGCAACAGTGGCAAGGAACATAAAACACCATAAGATGTTGGTTAATGGAGAAAAATAACCTTGAGAGAAACCAGACTCACTGTGGGGGCCAGTTTCCCTCTGGCAAAACAACCTGAATATAATGCCAATATTACTTATTTATGTGCAGTGCAGGTCATGCTTTAAAATTAGTAAATTAAGTAAGTGTTAAGGGACAGTGTTTAAACAAAGATTTTGTATGAACTGTAAGATTAATGTCTAATGTCTTTGAAGTTCATCCTGGATTAACTGCAGAAGTTCACATTGATGCAATTGTCCTTTGTTAGTTGGCTGATGAAGGATTTGATTTTGTTGGCAATTAATTGATAGTCTATGTATTCCATTATAAGAGTGTAGTCCATCAATAGACAAAGGTGATGCATGCAGAGATCAATGAGGTGCATCGCAGTTCAACCGGCAGATTATTTCAATGAGGTTCGGTGGGGTCCATCCTAAATCCATGTTTCGGGCAATGGCATATGAAGTATCCCATGTCTTATGGTTGGAGTTGGCATCAGTTCATCCTCTGAAGTCAAAAGACTGAAGTGATGTCTGGCTAGCACTGGCTGTAGTTTGTCATCATTACTCAGCAACATGTAGCAGTGGAGTCCAACACGAAGCAGGAACGGAGCTGAATCTGGCCGGCTCTGGTAACCTCGGGATATGAATCCCGAGGTTGAGACATGGAAACAAATAAAATAATATTAGCGTAGATGTCATTCAATTTATTGCAGAGTTATAGATCATGATGGATGTTTCTGGTTCTGGCAGACCTAACTAAAGCAGCCTAATTGTGAGTTGATGGATAAATTAGGTGTATATCTAGCTAAATAGATGACTCTTTAGTCTAGACTTAAACTGAGTGCGTGTGTCTGCATCTCGAACAGTGTTAGGGAGACTATTCTATAGTTTAGGAGCCAAATATGAAAAGGATCTACCTCCTTTTGTGGATTTTGATATTCTAGGAACTATTAACAGGCCAGAATTTTGTGATCGTAATGAACGTGATGGAATATAGTGTGGTAGAAGGTCACTTAATTATGTTGGAGCTAGACCATTCAAAGCTTTGTATGTAGTTAACAGAATTTTACAATTAATATGAAATTTAACAGGTAGCCAATGTAATGATAAATTGGGGCTAATATGATCATATTTCTTGGTTCTAGTCAGCACTCTGGCTGCTGCATTTTGAACCAATTGAAGTTTATTTATTGAACTTGCTGGACATCCTCCCAGTAATGCATTACAATAATCTAATCTTGAGGTCATGAACGCATTAATTAGCTTTTCGGCATCAGCAACAGAGAGCATGTGTCGTAATTTAGCAATATTTCTTAGGTGGAAGAATGCTGTTCTTCAAACATTGGTAATTTGATTTTCAAAGGACAGATTGGTATCAAATATAACACCAACAAGTTCTTCACTGTAGAAGACGATGTAACAGTACATTCATAGAGTCAAATTATATTTTAGCTGCTCATTTTGAGAGGTTTTCGGTCCAATCATTAGTATCTCTGTTTTGTCGGAATTGAGTAGAAGGAAATTTATGGCCATCCAATCTTTTATTTCATTGATACACTCTGCTAATTTGGAGAATTGCTAATTTTCGTTGGGTTTTGAAGAAATATAAAGTTGGGTGTCTTCGGCATAACAGTGGAAACTTATGCCATGATTCCTCATAATATCTCCCAGGGGAAGCATGTAAAAGGAGAAAAGCAGAGGCCCTAAAACTGATCCCTGTGGCACTAAATACTTAACTTTTGTTTGATTTGACAATTCCTCATTTACACATACAAAGTGGTAGCGGTCTGATAAATAGGACCTAAACATCCGGGGAGTGAATTTTTTGGGGGTTCCGGTTCAAACAGATTACCTTTTATTTATTTTTATGCACATAAATGTAGTGGGATCTATTGCATCTGTGGTTGCGTAACTTGCATTGTGTTGACTTTCGTGAAATTACATAATACACGCAGCCAATGGGAATGCGTCTCTGTCAGTGTCCTCACATCACCTCAGGCTCAGACTGAGAATTTACTTCAGGTAAGTTGACTGAGTCTAGGGATGCACTGAACGATAAACTGAACAGAATCTGCTACTTTAACAGATCCGATTGTATTATTTGGAAAAGATGACCAGAATCTTGGATCAGCTTTAACACATGCAGGTCTCTCTTTATTCCTCTATATTCTTGCAAACACCACTTCCATCTTGTTCACCCACTGCCCCCTAGAGCCTATATGCAGGAACTGCCTAACACATGCAGAATTACAAATCTATATTGAAACAACTTGAATATTACATCCCCTTACTTTGAAGGCTTTACATACTACGTTAGTGAACACAATATAGCAACTGTGCAAATCCTTAAGATATAACATACCAATGCAACAACCAGTATACAAGAGATTGAAAAGTAAACAACATAATTACATCAACGATAGTGACAAATAGGACATATATATATATATATATATATATATATATATATATATATATATATATATATATATATATATATATATATATATATATGTAGGGCAGCGATCCGCCTACACCCTTTACAATTATATATCAAGGATGACCCTTGGTCTCACTTCACGTCCTGATCTGGTAACATAACGTGGAGCAGCAGAATCAGTGTTATTCGTGTCTGTCTGCTTAGGTTGATCAGTGGGCACTGTGTGCAGCGTGCGCAAGTCATTCCAGGCTCAGCAATGATAGGCTGTGCTTTATCTTGCAAAAGGTGACGACAATTCCTGCGGAAGACTTGGTCTCCTGCAGTACATACATGGTAAGACCTGAAGGTGTCAGCAGGTTTCCAGTTACCTGACTTCTGAATTCGGACATGGTCCCCAGCCCGTAGTGGTGTGAGTGGTTTCGCTGACCTGCTGTAGTACTTTCCTTGATATTGTTGGCTTCGTTCATGCCTTGCATGAACATCCTTTACGCCTTGCATGAACATCCTTCACACTGACAGTCTCAGGCTACAGCTGTTGGCTGGTAGTTGGTAAAATGGAGCGTAGTCTTCTGCTCATCAGTAGTTGGGTAGGTGATCTGAAACCATCCACTGGGGTGTTCATGTACTCCAACAGACTGGGTCTTTCTTGTCCACTTTTGCTTTGTCCATTAGTGATTTGGCAATCTGTACTGCCTTCTCACTGAGCCCAATGATCTGTGGGTAATGTGGGCTACTCGTGACATGCACAAAGTCCCACGTCTGAGCAAAGTTCTCAAACTCTTTAGAAATGAATTGAGGCCCATTGTCCGAGATAACCTTTTCAGGGATCCCATGTGCTGCAAATACTTTTTTCAGTTTCAGGATCACTGCAGCATCTCTGGTGCTCTTGAGCTTTTCCAAATCAAAGTATCGGCTGTAGTAATCTACCACCACTATGTAGTCATCACTATTCCAAGTGAATAAATCAGTACTGACAGATTGCCATGGCTGGTTTGGTAAAGAATGGGAAATGAGAGGCTCTTTTGCATTTGACATACGACGCTCAAGACAAATGGAGCACTGTTCAACCATGCTGGCGATCTGTTTGGACATGTCAGGCCAGAAGAGAATGTCTCTAGTGCGTTGTTTGGATTTCTCAATTCCCATGTGGACTGCATGAATGCATTTAAGCATTTCTTCTCTCAGTTGCTTGGGAATTACAATCTTTTCTCCCTTGAAGACCATACCGCCCATCTCCGATAACTAATCCCTATGATTCCAGTACTCTAGGATGGCTGTAGGGCATTTCTTTCTTTCAGCAGGCCATCCTTCTTTGAGCACTCTCTTTAGTGTGGACATTTGGGCATCTCTTTCTGTTTCTTCTCCGATTAACAATTTTTACTGATTCACATATATGTAACTCATAAGACAAAACATATATACATAGAATCAAACTTAACCCCAACTATTACCACTCCCAATCCCACCCTAACCCCAACAACATAACAGTGGTCCCAAATGACATAGACACACACATGCACAAAATAAAAAAATAAACAGATAAACCAAACAACAATAATCACATATCCACAAATGACAAATACCCGCCCCATTTCTCCACGAACACTTTATACCTCCCCGTTCCTCTGAATGTTACTTCCTCAAAGGCCGCCACCCTTCCCATCTCCGAGCACCACTCCTGAAAAGAGGGCGCTCCAGCCGACCTCCAGCCCCTCAAAATGATCTGCCTGGCGATCATGACGCTAGTTAAGACCCAACTCTTTATGTGTCTACTTTCAATGTAAATGACCGCCTCATCACCCAAGATACAGAGTCTGGGGCAGAATGATACCTGAATGCCTAACACATCACACACCAGACTCTGCACCTTTAAACAAAACTTTTGTATTTCAACACACCCCCAAAAGACATGGGTTATATCTCCGTCCGCTGATTGGCATCGCCAGCAGGTGGGTGTGTCTTTAAGGCCAAGCCTATTCAATTTAGAGGGGGTCCAATAGAACCGATGTAAAATCTTGAGCTGTATAAGGTGCACTCTTGCATCTCTAGATACAGTTTTTATGTTTTTTAAAATCCTAGCCCATTCTCCCTCCTCTAATTCTAAATGTAAATCTTTCTCCCATAATCTCTTGAGAGTGGTTGAGACTCTGTCCCCAAGACTCTGAATTAGCAGGGAGTAATACACTGATACCTCATGACCTTTTCCAAAAGCAGAAATCACCTCTCCCAGAGTATCTGCTGCTTTAGGGGGGTGTATTCTATTCCCAAAAATAGTACAGAGCAAGTGGCGTAGCTGAAGATACCTAAAAAACTGAGATCTGGGGATCCCAAAATATTGAACCAAATTTTCAAAGAATCTCATCACACCACTCTCATAAAGATCACCGAGTGTACTAACCCCCCTCGCAATCCACTCCGACCCACAAAAAGGGGACTTATTAATGCATAGTTTGGGGTTTAGCCATAGGCTCGAGGCAACATTTAGATAAATATCTGAAGTAAACACTCTGGACACTTTTGTCCATACTGAGTGCAAATGTGAAATAACGGGGTGTGATTTAACTTCTCTGGTTAGATTGGCAGAAAGGCTTTGCAATGGCAAAATAGGGGCAAGAACTTCTTGTTCAATGCAGAACCAGGGAGGGGCTCTCTCAGGTAGATGTGACCAATGAGCCAAATGTCTGAGACCGACGCATAATAATAAAACAAAATCTTAGGTAGGCCTAGCCCACCTTTGTCAATCAGCCTATGTAGCTTATCAAAATGTAATCTGGGGCATTTGCCACTCCAAATCAAAGACTTCACTATGCTCTCAAATTGCTTGAAATAAGAGAGGGGGACATCTACCAGGAGAGACTGTAGCAGGTAGTTAAATTTTGGAATACAGTTCATTTTAATAACATTAACCTTCCCAATCATTTATAAATGTAATGAAGCCCACCTGTCCACATCGCTCGAAATCCTTTTTATTAAAGGATCAAAATTAACTCTAACTAAATCAGACAAATTTGTTGTGAAACAAATATCCAAATACTTAATGCCCTGTTTGGGCCACTGGAAGAGCCTGGCTGGAAGGCCGTTACTGGACAGTACGCTGTCAGAGCCAAAGCTTCGGATTTAGACCAGTTGACTTTGTATCCTGAGAAATTGGAAAAGGAATGAATAATTCTGTGGAGGCAAGGCATAGATTTAGTAGGGTCAGAGACAAATAATAAAATATCATCTGCATAAAGCAGAAGCTTATGTGCCACGCCTCCCGCCATCACCCCTGGAAAGTCATCCTCCTTTCTTATCGCGGTTGCTAATGGTTCCAGGGTAAGACAGAACAATAATGGAGAAAGAGGACAACCCTGCCGGGTGCCCCTATCCAGAGTAAAATAATCTGAAATTAATCCATTTGTTTGTACCGCCACTACTGGGTGTCTATAAAGTAATTTAATCCATCCAATAAACGTACTCCCGAACCCGTATATTTCCAAAACCTTAAAAAGATAATCCCATACTACCATATCAAATGCCTTTTCGGCATCAAGTGAGATGGCAGCGACTGGAGATTGTTCATTCGCTACTGACCACATGATATTGATGAGACGCCTAATGTTATAAGAAAAGCTATGGCCTCGAATAAACCCCACCTGATCTATATGTATAAGAGATGTCATAACTTTACTTAATCGATTAGCCAGAATTTTTGACAAAATATTTACATCTAACTGGATCAGGGAAATTGGATGGTAACTTTTACACTCGCTTGGATCTTTGTCCTTTTTAAGAATCAGACTGATCTGGGCTTGTGTCATGGTTGGTGGAAGCTTTCCATTCTTTAATGATTCAGTATAAACTTCTAGCAAAAGTGGAGCCAGTTCTGTAGCATAAGATTTGAAAAACTCAGCGGCAAAGCCATCAGGCCCCGGAGCCTTGCCTGTAGTAAGGCCTTAATAACCTCGCCAAGCTCCTCCAAGTTTATCTCAGAATCAAGAGAATTTTTTTTGCTCAGTCGTCAGTTTAGGGAGATCTAATGGTTCCACAAAGTTCCTAATATCTTCATCAGTAGACGAAGACGTGGAACTATAGAGATCAAAGTAGAATTCTTTAAAAGCATTATTAATATCAATGGCTGAGGTAAATATTTCACCACCAGCAGATTTCACTGAGGGAATGGTAGAAAAAGACACTTTCTGCTTTATATATCTAGCCAAAAGTTTTCCTGCTTTGTCCCCCGACTCAAAGTATGACTGTCTTGCCCTGAATAACCAAAACTCCACTTTCCGCGACAGAATAGTATTATATCTATATTTCAATCGAGTCAATTCTCTGAGGCCATCGGATGACAAATGGCGCTTCAGCTCTGCTTCAGCATTTTTAATATTTCCTTCCAACTCCACAAGCTCTCGTGCTTTGGATTTTTTGATGAATGAGGCATACTGTATGATCCAGCCCCTCAGAACCGCCTTAAGTGCCTCCCAAGCCACGCCCACAGTGGATACCGAGGACCAGTTGGTCTCCATATAAACACTGATTTCAGTCTTTAACATTTGTTGGAATTCAGGATTTTGCAAAAGGGACACATTAAGGTGCCAACAATATGATTTCTTTTTCTCCGTATGTGGCACCACCTCTAAACTCACCAGGGCAAGATGTTTCCAATTGAGCAATCCACAACAGATGAAATGAGGGACTTGGATATAAAAAAAAGAAAAATCTATTCTAGAATAAATCTTATGGACTGATGAAAAAAATGTATAGTCCCTACAAGATGGGTTCAAAAGTCTCCAAATATCTGTAAGACCAAGATTTTTACACATCCTGTGAAGTGTCAATGTTGCTCTAGGTGGCTTACTCACTTTTGCATCACAATGATCAAGGATTGAATCCATCAAAAGATTAAAGTCTCCTCCCAATATTATATCATGAGGGGTGCCAGCGGCTTGCAACATCCCCTCAAGATCTATTAAAAAGCCCTGATCATCAGCATTAGGTCGAAAATATTAGCCAAAATCAACCTTTGCCCCTGAATTTCAGCTAAAACAATAATTACTCTTCCTAATTTATCTTTAATCTGTTTGAGACATTTGAATTGTAGATGTTTATTTACCAATATAATGACTCCCTTGCTCTTACTTAAGCCAGCACTAAAGAAAACATGCCCACCTCATTTCTTCCCTAATAGAAACACTATATCATATTTCTTATGTTTAAGAAAAGAAATAACCTTCCTTCTTTTTATGGGGTGCCCCAACCCATTCACATTCCATGTGGAGAAAGATATCCCACTCATATTAACAACTGACATTTGATATAATAGAAAAAATCAATTGTGTGTCAAAAACAAGATTACAAAGACCACATTTCAACATCAATGCAACAGTCAAACCCCGAACTTTCCCCAGAACAAAACAAAAAGAAAAAGAAAAATGTGAGCATTAACCCCGTGCATGACAGCGCCAACTGGCGTCAATCCCTCCAAACTCAAAAGGTCCATGAATGCATGCGAGAACTTTCGCGAAAACCTTGCCATCGGACAGCTCAAGTCCAGTGCCTCTATACAGATCTTGTGAGGCAAAAGTACATAACAGAAAATACTTTGTAAAACAGACCCCAGCCAACATGCAGAACAAACAGAAAGAACATGTAGATTCATTCACAGAACTGTCTTGAAGGTGTGTTCCTCCACAAAACAAACTCCAGCTGATATAAAGCTGTTCAGTATCCTCGGACAGACAAACAATTGTTCAGTGAGCCGGCTGTTATGAGTGCAGCAGATGACGTAATCATACTAATGTCCAGTGAAAATACTCCACAAAAACAAACTCCAGCCAACAGGAGGCATAAGTACAAAGAACGAACAGATTCATCCATAACTGTCCCGAAGTAGTGTTATTCCACAAAACAAGCTCCAGCCACTAGACGGAACCAGCACAGAAAGAAACAAAATAGACATCCTGGTTCCTCGGATGATCAAGAGTCAAATGGAGGCCGCATAAAAAAAAATACATTATGACTTACTCAGTCCGTCAGCTTTATAAAAGACATCCTTTGTGTGGGCATGTGGATATTTTATGGTCATCTATAGTGTCCATTCTCAATCTGGCCAGGAACTTCAGTGTAAAAGCAATCTTCCGTCAATGCAAAAGTTTCTTGAAGGAGTGTTATTCCACAAAACAAACTCCAGCCGCTAGACGGAGCCAAAGAAACAAAAATGGTGCCCAGCTTCCTTAAACAGACGATTTATGTACAGCAAGTCAGTCCACTCACATAAGTAACATGTAATGGTTTACTCACCCATAGTTTCTATAAAGGACAGTGTTTTTTGGGGCATAAAAATACTTTGCGGCCGTCTTTGGTGTCTATTCTCAGTTTGGCCGGAAACATCAGTGCAAAAGCGATCTTCCGTTGATGTAAGAGTTTTTTACATTCTTACATTCATTTCTCTCTTATGTTCAAACTTTTTATTAAAACAAACATTATTATAACAATAGATTATTACATCTTGCTAACAATTTTTTTTTCTTTTTTTTTTACATTTTTAGACCAAAACCAAAAAAAATAAAAAAACACATATCCCTTAATATAAAAAAATAATAAAATAATAATAATAATAATAAAAGAATAAATAAATATAGAAAATAATAGTAATAATAATACCAATAGACAATATAAAATATATACATTTGACATAAAATGTAAAATGTATATGTACTCATGAATTAAACAGGAGGTAGGACACTAAGAGACTTGAAGTAAGCAATAAAGGGATGCCATTTATTAAAGAAATTACTTTTCCCAGAACATCTTACTTTTTCCAGTTTCAGAAAAAACAAGGTATCCACTAGCCATTGGGAGGTAGTTGGAGGTTTATTAGATTTCCAGTGGAGTAGAATATGGTGCCTGGCTAACAAAGAGGTAAAAGATAAAATATCCAGTTGTTTGGAATTAAACTAAGACCAAATCTTTGGTACCCCAAAAATTGCTATAGCAGGACAAACATCAATTATAACTTTTAACACTTCAGACATAATTGTAAAATAATTGACCCAAAAATTTTCCAACATACGGAAATTAAAAAACATATGACTCAAATTGCATCGAACAGCATGACATCTGTCACATCTATCTTCAATATTAGGAAATATTTCAGATAACCGGGCCTTAGAAAAATGAATTCTGTATAGTATTTTAAATTGTATGAGGCCAAGACGTGCACAAATAGTGCTTGACCGTATTCTGTCCAGTGCACCCGCCCACCAGCCCTCTTCAAAACTTTCTCCCAACTCCCCCTCCCACGCTCTTTTAATTTTGTCAATAGTGCATTCGTCTAAACCTAAAAGACAACCATATATTCTTGAAACTTGTGACCTGTGATGTGGATTGAATAGCAGAAATTCTTCCCATACTAGCATCGGGGGCAGAGATGGGTAATTAGAGAATAGGGTAGCAGAGCAGTGACTTATCTGCAAAACCGATACAAGTGTGACCCTGATAACCCCAAATCAGAAGATAGCTGTGCATAGCTACAAAATGTGCCATCTCTGTACAAGTCTTGAAAACATCTCAAGCCCTTTGCATACCACTGCTTAAGTACAGGATCAATAAGAGATGGGGGAAACATATGATTCTCCAATAGCTGCATCAATGTTGAAGCAGAAGTAAATTTAAAATGTCGCCTAAACTGGCACCAAATCCAAAGGGTAGATACAACTACTGGATTATGTGTCAAGGACACTGAAGAGACATTACAAGATAGGGGTGAAGTAAGCAAGGCCAGCAGAGAGGTAGATATACATGAGTTTGCTTCCAATCTGCACCATGGTGCAGTGGATGAATTGAGCCAAAATGTTATCTTGTGAATATTAACTGACCAATAGTAAAACATGAAATTGTGTAAAGAGAGCCCACCATTCAGTTGGCATCTTTGAAGCAATGATTTACGAATTCTGGGCACTTTACCACCCCACAGAAAGTCAATGAAAATCCGGTCAATAGATTTTAAAAAATGCTTAGGGAGAAACAGAGGGATGCACTGAAAGGCAAAAAGAAACTTGGGCAAAACATTCATTTTCACCACATTGATCCGACCTATCAACGATAGAGGCAGATTGCTCCATCGCTGAAAATCAGACTTAGTCTGTTCCAACAAAGGAGAGAGATTGGCAGATACAAGAGAGGACAGAGAGTGAGTAATATTAATGCCAAGGTATCTAATTCCTGTTTTGCTTAGTTTAATTGGAACATAGCCAACGCATTAATCGGAAAACACTCACTATTGTGGAGATTTATTTTGTATCCAGAGAAAGAACCACATTTTTGCAATGTGGATAAAATAACAGGAAAACTCGAAATCAGGTTAGATACATATAATAAAAGATCATCAGCATAAAGTGACATCCTAATTTCAATGCCTGACCTCACCACTCCCTGCAGCAACGGGAAAGGCCCTCAAAGCAATCAACAATGGTTCAATGGCCAGGGCAAACAGCAAAGGGGAAAGTGGGCACCCTTGTCACATTCCCCGTCCCAGCCTAAAATAGCTGGATCTATTGTTATTGGTGTGCACACTCACCTGAGGAGAAGCATATAAAAGACGTATCCACTTAATAAATCCAAATTTGTGAAGCACAGTGAAAAGATACTCCCACTCCACACAGTCAAACACTTTTTCAGCGTCTAGTAAAATAACAACTTCAGGTGTCTTGGAAGAATGTTTAAGATGAATTATATTTAAAAGAGTACACACATTGAAGAATAACTGTCTCCCCCTGATGAAACCTGTTTGTTCCTCAGATATAATCTTTGGTAGTATGTTTTCAATGCGAGAACCCAACACTTTAGCCAAAATCTTGGCATCCACATTCTGCAAGGAAAGGGGCCTATAAAAGCCACATAGCTTAGGATCCTTGTCTCTTTTTAGTAGCAGTATTATGGATGCTTGTGTAAGCATCTCTTTTAGAAAGCCACGCTCTAAAGATTCTGAATACACTGACAAAAGTAATGGGGACAATTTGTTCTGAAATTTCTTTAAAAACTCGACAGGTAAGCTGTCGGGTCCGGGAGTTTTATTGCCATGCATCATTTTAATTGCCTGATTAATTTCATTTATATCTATAGGGGCTTCGAGATTCCTGACAACAGCTGGATCAATTGCAGTAAAATCTAAATTCTGTAAAAAGGAAGTCATATCGTGGGCATCAGATGGAGATTCAGATGTATATATGGACAAATAAAAAGATTTAAAGATGGCATTAATACCTTCAGGATCAGATATCGGATTACCAGATAGGTCCTGAATCTGTGGAATCAGACAGCTAGCTGCTTGACATCTTAACTGATGAGCTAAGAGGTGACTAGCTTTATCACCATGTTCATAGTAAGTACTACGAGAATGAAATAGAAGCCGCTCAGCATCATCAGTCAGAATGAGATCAAGTTCAGCTTGTAAATCTAGACGTTGTTTAAATTGATCTTGTGAAGGGGAATTGGCAAGCTGCTGATCAATCTGAAAAATATTGGAAGTGAGTTCACATATCCTTGAGATGCGAACTCTATTTGAATGTGCGGTGTAAGAAATAATCTGTTCCCGAAGGTAAGCTTTAAGTGTTTCCCACAGCAATGAATAAGAAACCCCATCTTGATTTGTAGCCAAAAAATTGTCAATGGAGGTTGAGAAAAAATCAATGAACTTATCATCAGACAAAAGAAGAGTATTTAATCTCCATGATGATGAATATCTAGGCTGTGCAGACAACTGCATATCAACACTAAGAGGGGCATGGTCAGAGATAACAATAGCATGGTAAGAAACAGATGTTACTTTAGGTATTAGGGAGCTATTTATGAAAACATAATCAATACGGGAGTACGACTGATGGACTTGTGAGAAAAAAGAAAATGCCTTATCTTGAGGGTTATAAAATCTCCATGGATCAACGCAACCATTTTTGAACACGAATTCAACTATTGATCTAGACATAGATGATGGAGTAAATGTCCTGGAACTAGCAGGATCAATTACACAGTTAAGATCTCCGGCAAAAATAAGTAAATGACTATTTAATGAGGGGAGGATCTCAAATATACATTGACAAGAATCACAGGATTCTGTAATATGGTGCCAACAACAATCAAATACCTTCCATTTTTATCAGCTATTACCTTAGTAGAAGAAAACTGAACCCTTTTGTTAATCATTATGGCAACCCCTCTGGCTTTTGAGTTGAAATTAGAGTGGAAAAACTTCCCCTACCCAAGAGCACTTAAGCTTCAGATGATCTTGGTTTCTCAAGTGTGTCTCCTATAAGAAAGCAATATCAGTAATTAACCTTTTCAAATGTGCAAATATCTTTGACTTTTTGATGGGGTTTCCCATGCCTTTTATGTTCCAAGTTTAAAAACCTAATTGTGGAACCGACTGGGTTTGATAGATTAACATGAGAAATAGCCATTTACTTTAGCAAACTAAACCGCTCCCTTTGGGAAAAACAATCCCCCTGTAAAAAAAATAAAAAACACACACACACACACACACAACCCCCCCACCCCCAGAACCACCGCGCCCACCCAGGCACATCCAATGTCCGCATCCCCAAATGATGCCAACCCATGTGCAGACTCCAAACGAAGCCAACCCATACAACAACTACTCGCGATAAGAGATTAACAAAGAGAGGATGGAGACCTGCAGAATATAAAATTCAATAACAGAAAAGCACTAGAACAGATACTGCTTCAGTAACCAATAACATTGCATTTATACGGTAATTAGGAAAACAGTAACCCGGTATGACTTAAAATAAGACAGTAAACATATATATATATATATATATATAAAATTAATCTGCATTCAAGACACTATAGGAAGGTCAAAAAGGAGAGCGAAGAAAGGAAAGAAACAAAAACAAAATGCAAATACTAAATCACATTCGCAGTAGCATAGTCCAGTGTCTCATGCATAATACCAAGGGTTAACTTACTGTAGAGCCGAGGAGGGCGGGGCCGGGCTGGAATGAGACACATCCGGTCCCCAATCAGCCTGATGGGGCGCGCGAGGGATAAAGGCGGCCGGGGACGACAGTTCGAGAGAGAGAGAATTGCAGGCAGCTGTACTGTGTGTTTTTGGTTGTGTGTTTTGTTTAAATTGTTTATTAAATTATTATTTAAGTTGTCAAGCCGGTTCTCGCCTCCTCCTTTCCACTGAACCCCCTTATACTGGTGCCGAAACCCGGGAAGGAGGAGGGATTCCCGTCGCAGATTCCTCGACACTGCCGTCCACCCAGGGGAGCGCCGCTGCCGTCCGACGAGGGACGGAGTAGCCCGACCACCCGGACGCGGGGAATGGCCGCCGTCCGCGAGGCGAGTGGGGACGGGACTCCCCGACCGCCTGGAGCGAGGGAGCCGCTGCTGGGGGTGGAGGAGTGCCCTGCCGTCCCCCGGGAATGTGGAGGGGTCGAGAGAAGACCGCCGTCCGCGGGGGGAGGAGGGAAGTGACTCCCCGACTGCCTGGAGTGGTAGGGCCACTGCCAGGGGCGGAGGAGTGTCCCCACGGGACGCCGGGAACGCAGAGGGGTGTTCTGTCCGCTGGGGGTTGGAGGTCTGACTCCGGTCCGCCCGGGGAGGAACGGCTGCAGTCCGCCTGAGAGAGTGGAGTAGTGATCGAGGACCACGCGACGGCGCATCAGAGAACCGGTGAGTTTCTTTTTCTCTCTCTCCTCTCTCTCCTCTCTGTCGCTCCGTGTTGGCCTTTCCCTCGCCATTTTGTTTTGTTGTTTTTCCCCTCCTGTCTCCTCCCAGGTCAAGGAAGGCGGGGATGACCCGCCGGCAGTCGGGGCGTAAGGCACGCCCCCCCCCCCAGAGAGGAAGGGTGGGGGATGTACGTCATGCCGGGGGCTCCCCGGCCTGAGGCAACGCCGGGAGGAGTGTAGAGCCGAGGAGGGCGGGGCCGGGCTGGAATGAGACACACCCAGTCCCCAATCAGCCTGATGGGGCGCACGAGGGATAAAGGCGGCCGGGGATGACAGTTCGAGCGAGAGAGAATTGCAGGCAGCTGTACTGTGTGTTTTTGGTTGTGTGTTTGTTTAAATTGTTTATTAAATTATTATTTAAGTTGTCAAGCCGGTTCTCGCCTCCTCCTTTCCACTGAACCCCCTTACACTTACCCTACTCACATATCTACACATAAACACTTACGAGTCACTAGATACACTCTGGTGAGACTGTAAATAATTGGCATAGGCTTTAGCCAGATCTGGTGAGTTGAACTGCCTTTCGACCCCATTGAAAGTAACACGCAGTCTAGCCGGATGAAGAAAACCAAACTTCACCCCAGGAATTGAGAGCAATTGGGGCAGACCGGACACGAGCAGTTTTTGCTTTAAAATCCGGGAAGATGAATATACTCATATCACCGACTTTGGTATGAGCGTGCCCGCTTTAAGACATCAACACAGTCAGAGTGATAATGCAATCTTACCATAATAACTCGCGGATGCTTCCCCGGTCCTGGCCTCGGTTGTAATGTGCAATGTGACCTGTCAATGATGATGTCCTTGTCGATGCCTCTTTAAGTAGCTTGGAAATCACCACAGTAGTAGATGGTTTTTCCTCTGGAACTCCAATTATCCTTATGTTGTTATGACGAGATCTGGCTTCCATGTTAGTATCTCAGTTTTAAGAGTTTGTGTATCATCTGGAGTCGTCCCGAGCTCAGTGCACTCCTCCAGTCTAAATCATACTCTGCCGAGACTGCTGTTGCGATGTTTGCACATTACCCCATTTACTGCTTTTAGTTTTCATTTTTGTTGCACGAGATGAAAAAAAATAAGACATCACTAACCAAAACTACGCATAGACACTTAATAATATATGAAAAAGTGCATAATTATCGAAATATGACGAAATTCTGCAGGACATCCCGCGAACATGTCCTACACCATAACTCGCCTAACCGAAAGTCCATGTTTCTCTCTTGTCGAATTCACAAAGTCTGGGAACAAGAAAATACTGTGATTCTTCCAAGAAAGCTTTCCTTTGCTCCTCGCCTGGCACAACACGAGATCTTTATCGGATGATCTCTGAAATTTGGCCAGAATTGATCTGGGCCTGTCTCTCTCAGCAGATCTGCGAGACGGGACTCTGTGAGCTCGCTCGATTTCCAGCTTATGGCCTGTTATGTTGAGCAGACTTGGGAAGAGCTCATCCAGGAATTTCACCATATCTCTGCCCTCTTCATGTTCAGGAATTCCAACAATTCTTATATTGTTCCTTCGATTTCTATTTTCAAGATCTTCCAATTTTTCCAAAATGTTTTCCAAGTCTGTTTTGGACACGGGCGGATTAGCGGATAATTCCCTTTCTGACGACTCCAGATAATCAATTTGTTTCTCAACATCTGCGACTCTTGTGACCAACTCAGAGAATTTTGTTTCCATCGCCGTAATAGATCGACGTATTACAGCAAGATCCTCCAAGTCAGCAACAACCTCAGCATCACCGAGATGCTGGACAGTTGACGCCGAATATCTTCTCCCGTCGTGCTTCCCAAATCGAGTCCCTGGCTCGCAGGCCTGTCAGAGGTTTCAGCTAGAGCACGTAAGTGTCTTTTAATGTCTCCAGAGTCTGAGGATTTTGACTGCTTTGCCATGTTTACCTCAAAGAGCAAATATGTAACTGGGTGTATCGAATCTCACCGGATTAAACATGAAAATAATTAAAAACTAGCAAAGTGCGCAGAGCTAGTCGCTCACACGTCTGCTTCTCGCATGGCGTCACGTGACCCCCCTTTCTGTTTCTTCTCGAATATTGCTGAGCTTCGCATCACTGACAGGGAGAACGCTGAGTACGGTTTGTACTTGCACATCCATCTCCTCGCTGAGGCTGTGATCAGTGCAAGGCATCGATTTTCTTGACAGCATGTCAGCCACTGGAATATTTTTCCCAGAACTGTGTACGATGGTGAAACTGTACTTTTGCAATTGCCAGATCATCCTTTGCAGTCTTGGTGGTGCTGCAGCTAGTGGCTTTCTGATGATCGCTTCCAGGGTTTTATGATCGGATTCCACTGTTATGTGCCATCCATAAACATATTGATGGAATCTTTTGCAACGCCAGAGGATAGCCAGGAGCTCTTTCTTGAACTGAGCGTAGCTTATTTCTGAGTCCGTGAGTGACTTTGAGGCATATGCGAGCGGTTTACCTTCCTGCAGCAACACTGCGCCTAATCCATATTTGGAGGCATCCACTTGCAGTGTGAGGTCTTTGCTTGTGTCGAAGAATGCCAACATGGGTCCTAGTTCCCTGGTAATTATGTCTTTCATCTTTTGGAAAGCTGCATCATGTTGCTTGTCCCATACGAACTCATTGTCGTGCAGCAGTAGCTTATGTCTGAAAGGCTTGGTGCAAACTTTGAAAGATAACTGAGCATGCCAAGAATTGTTTCAAGTTCAGCACGATTCTTAGGTGGTGACATCTCTTTTATGGCCTCCACCTTGTGAGGGTCCGGTTTGATTCCATCTTTGGAAAGACGGTGGCCGAAATAGCTGACTTCCGGAACGCAAACAGTTATTTTCTCAGGATTGAGGCACACCCCTTTTTCTCGGGACCTTGCCAGCATCCTCCTGAGATTATGGTCATGTTCCTCCTTTGTCTTTCCGTAGACCAATATATCATCCACAATGGCCACGACTACCGGCAGACCTTTGTAAATCTCACCTATCTTCTGCTGAAAAATATCCTGTGCTGAGACAATGCCAAAGGGTAGGTGACAAAATCAGTATCTTCCAAAGATCGTATTTAAAATGGTCAGTTTCGAGGCTTTTACAGAAAGTTTGATTGCCCAGTAGCGGATCTAGCATCCATTACACTGAAGTAACGGGCTCCTGCCAACTTTGGTGTGATGTCATCTAGTGTAGGCAGAGGATAGTGTGGCCGCTTTATAGCCTTATTAAGATCCCGTGGATCCAGACAGACTCTCAGCTTACCAGTTTTGGGTTTCTCGACAACGCACAGGGCATTTACCCAATCTGTTGGCTCTGTCTCTTTCACAATGATACCTTGCTCCTCCATGGAGTCCAGCTCCTCTTTCAGCCGGTCTCGCAGGGCGAAAGGAATTCTCCTTGGTGGGTGAATGACTACCGTGTCTGTTGGGTCCAGCTGAATGTTGCATTCTCCAGGAAACAGGCCGATGCCTGTAAACAAATCAGCAAATTCATAATAACTGAATCAGAATCTCTCTCCGAGGAGGATACAGACAGCACCAGCTTAAACATGTCTATGTCTAAACATGCTTTTAATCCAAGCACAGGTGGTGACTGGGTGTCCACAATAAAGAAGTTTAGTGGCATGGCATTCTCTTTATATTTGCAGTGCAGTTGGCATGTGCCTTTAACTGACAATGGCTGTCCACTATATCCTGTGAGCTTTTTGTGAGTAGGTTGCATCTTTGTCTTTGTTGCAAATTTTTTGAAGTCTCTCTCAGGTATTACATTAACCTGAGCACCCTTGTCCAGTTTAAATTTCAATGGCGAGCCATATTCTTTTATTTCAACTTCAGCAAAAGCTTGCTCTGATGAAGTAAATGTGTTTGCGTTTGTGACAGAGTCAATAGAGAATTCACTACTCACATCTGGGTATCTATCTTCAGGTTTGTTTTCACTTACATAGTGCACAGATTTTGATTTAGACTTGCAAACCTTTGCAAAATGATTCCACTTTCCACATTTAGCACACTGCTTTCCTTTTGCTGGACATGTCTCTCTACTTTTGTGCTCTTTCCCACAGTATCTGCATGTATGGAGGTGTGCTGTATGCACACTGTTTGTTTTTGAGTTTTTCTGACAGCTCTGACGCATTTTTGCATGCTTTCCTATTGCGTGCACTTGTTGCTCCTGATCTGCGTTTGTGCTGCCGGTGCCCATACTTCTCATCTGAGCCTACACAATCTCATGCGATCTGGCAATGTCGATTGCTGTTTGTAATGTTAATTCAGCACCCTGGTTGAGTAATTTCTCTTGAACTTGTGGGGAATAAATGCCGAAAACGACATGGTCTCTCACCATCTCCTCTGGATTTTTGTAGCCACAGTCTTTAACGAGCAGTCTGAGTTCAGTGACGAACTGATCAAATGTTTCCGTGGCACACTGCTTTTTCTCATTGAATTTGTATCTGTCAATAATTGGGTTCGCCTTTGGTACTACATAAGCTTCAAATTTGTCGTAGTAAGTTTTGAGCAACTTAGCTTCATCCTCGGTGAGAGTCCATGTGTTATAAATATCCCGTACTTTCTCCCCGACCCATAGAAGCAGGTAGCTGAATTTCTTCGTCTCCTTGTGGCGAAACGGTCCCGAAAACATCAGTTCAATGTGCTGCCTAAACTTTCTCCATGCATCAGGAAGATTCTGTGATTCCCAATCCATTCGCTGTGCAGGCACTCCGGCAGCATCCATCTTCGCGATTCACTTCTGACACCATGTATTATTTGGAAAAGATGACCAGAATCTTGGATCAACTTTAACACATGCAGGTCTCTCTTTATTCCTCTATATTCTTGCAAACACCACTTCCATATTGTTTACCCACTGCCCCCTAGAGCCTATATGCAGGAACTGCCTAACACATGCAGATTTACGCATCTATATTCAAACAACTTGAATAGTACCCCGATAACAGAAACTATTCAGAAATGATTACATTACATCGATAAAGCTGCGTAATCGTACGTGAAATGATCCAGGTGTCTTGCCGAAGAGCTCGTGTTTACAGTTGATGAGACATGTATTGAGTGTATATTGGGTAGTTTCCTCAACCAGTTTTTCCCAACAGTTTCTTTTTGTGGTCAAGTGTTTGTTCTAATGCTCTCCATAGCCATAAAGAAATGCATGGTTGCATCATTTTCATCTTCTGTAGTTTGCAATCTCTAGTGCTCATTGCAAATGCACTGATGTTTATATTTTCATATGATTTATGCTACTGTCAGTACAGTTAGAAAAGAAACTCCTGTCTCCTCTTTCTTTAGTTAGTGTCAACTGCATCCTTCCTTACAACTTTACATGTGTATAACAATGCACTAAACCGAGAGGTCTAAAACAATTTGCAGTTTTATTTAACCTTTCTTTTTGTTTCTTTTCTCCCCTTTTCTCCCCAAATTTGGAATGCCCAATTCCCAATAGGTCCTTGTGGTGGCATAGTGACTCGCCTCAATCTGGGTGGTGGAGGACGAACCTCAGTTGCCTCCGCGTCTGAGACAGTCAATCCACGCATCTTATCACGTGGCTTGTTGAGCACGTTACCATGGAGACATAACGCGTGTGGAGGCTTCACGCTATTCTCCGCGGCATCCACGCACTCACCATGTGCCCCACCGAGAGTGAGAACCACATTATAGTGACCACGAGGAGGTTGCCCCATGTGACTCTACCCTCCCTAGCAATCGGGCCAATTTGGTTGCTTAGGAGACCTGGCTGGAGTCACTCAGCATGCCCTGGATTTGAACTCACGACTCCAGGGGTGGTAGTCAGTGTCTTTACTCGCTGAGCTACCCAGGCCCTTATTAACTTTTCTTTAACCTTTAACACATGTAATTAAAAGGTTTGTGTGACTGGACCCCATGTGTAGGTTCCTGCACATTGTATCTTTAATTTGGATGGAATTGCACAGGAAGTTCTCAAATTCTGTTGAATGAAAGGTGTTTTATGCACATGTAATTCATGAATGTTTTTCAGTGACCTTTCACCTCCTCCACCTCATTAGTGAATCTCGGCCATTTCAATCACCGAGCCTATCCAAACTATGATCTGTAATAATTTAATTTACAATTGGTGTTTTGATAGAAAGACATCTAATGTTTAGTAGCCCTACCTTTATATGATATTTATTTTCAATTATTTAATTTTTTTTAAGTTTGACCTTAATCATATTTTTTCTAGAAGATTTAGTGAGAGTTTTGTGTTTGGTAGTTTGGGGAACAGACACAGTCTCTATATGATATCTAGGTTATACAGTCTCTAGTTTATGTGACTTGTGTGATGTCTCAAGGCAGCTAGCAGATGTTCGGATTAACCAGTTTGTCTGCTTCCTGACCTGGGCCCCAGTTAGTCAAATACTATCACTATTAAGACTATGAGACAAATTACTAGAGAAGAGAGCGACTCCTTCCCTGGAGGGATGGAGTCCATCTCTCTTTAGCATGTCAGGTCTACCCCAAAAACTCTCCCAATTGTCTATAAATCCTATGCTATTCTGACATCCAGTCGTTCAGTGACACTGATCTACTATAAACCACATCACCACAATGAGTAGGGAGGGGGCCAGAGCATATTACAGTGTCTGACATCATATTTGCAAGTTCACACACCTCTTTAACATTATCTTAAGTGATCTCTGACTGGTGAAGCCGGACATCATTAGTGCCGACATGAATAACAATTTTAGAAAATCTACATTTAGCATTAGTCGGCACTTGTAAATTTGATCTGATGTCAGACGCTCAAGCCTCAGAAATGCATTTAACAATGGTGGCTGAAGTCTCTATTTCCACATTCCTTACATTAGAATCACCAATTATTATGGCTCTTTCAACATGATTCTCAGTGGGTGCATCACTGAGTGGGGAGAATCAACTGGAAACCTTAACAGGAACGGGAGATCGGTGTCGCTTTGCTACCTGAGTATGCCACCGAGACGTCACCCAAATGCCCTGCTACGGGGGCTCTATATCCAGAACAAAAGTGCGTGTGTTGCTCCCTGTACTACCCACATCCGAAACGGTATCTACCAGCTTCTCTTTCTCAATGACCTCAACTAGCGTTCAGATGCATGTCTCTAACTCATTAACCTACTCCGTCAGCCTGACTAATTCCTTACATTTATCACATGTGAATCCCTCACTGCTGACGAAAGAAGCTATAGTAAACATGTGGCATGCAACGCAGGAAGAAATAACATGAGCGGATGCCATGACTTACCGTAATTGTTTGTTGTTGTTGTTGTTATGGTTGTTCTTGAGTGGCGAGTGTTTGAGAGCGATGTGGATCGATGCGGTTCCTAATCAGCAGATGTTTGAAACTGATGCAATAATCCGTGTAAAACACAGTAGAGAAAACGAACGCATGCATTTGTACATGCAAATGAGACGCGAAATGTAGACAAGCGGAAAGAAAAAAGAGAGAAAATGGGTGTGCGCGGTAAAATACATGCAGTTGAAACAGTAGAAAAGCAGAAAAACCCGAAGCACGTGGTAAAATGGCAAAGGATAAAATGATGAACGTATAAGAATAAGCAATGCTAAGCAGGCTAGCAAGCTACAAACACTGCATCCAAGCATGATATACATTGCAAATTCTCAATAGTTCACAATTTGCCCGAAGTCGGGCTCAAAACAGCATCCTTTCAATCTCCAGGGCACACTGGTACAAGTTTGACAGGTGCTAAAGAGACATACCAAGCTGGGAGTCAGAACACAGACTTGTTGCAGAGGTACTGCTGTTGTTCATGCAGGTTTTGAATGACAAAAAAATAAAATAAAAAATGAGGTGGTGCTGTCACCAAACTTTGCATGATTATGGTCCTAATGAAGCAAATTAATTTCTGCTTCAATAGGACAAAGCGTTGCTGAGATACAGCCTCAATTCCTGTTTCAATCTTGTTAACATAATCCAGTAACAGTTGCGTAAATCAAAAACATTTTGATAACTTTTGTGAGGTTAGTCTGAGGATCATCTGGGAAATTTTAATTGACAATCGGACTAGATTTGTATGAAAAAAAGTGGAAAAAAAATATTTACATCATAATCCAATATGGTTGCAACTGTAGTGGTCACATGAAAGGGGTTTACAATCTCCTTGAGGAGAGTGATCAGAGAAAGGAATAATTTTGTTTGTAGATTAAACGGTTCAAAAGTTACATTGGTTTAAAAGAAAGGTGCATACCCACAACTATGAGTGTGCCAAATTTCATAACTTTCCTCCAAACTCTTTATGGGGCTGCCCTAGATTCCCAGCCAGAGGAAGAATAATGATAAGTAAAAATGGAACGGATACAAGAGTTGCCTACGGACCTTCGGTGCTTAGTTCTTGCTTTAGTTCTGTGTTCAGCAGGTTGACAGCTGAAGGGAAATAGCTGTTTCTGAGTCTTCTGGTTCGACAGCGAAGACTCCTGTAGCATTTCACAGATGGAAGGAGAGTAAACAGTTTGTGGTTGAGGCAAGAGGTTTCCTTGATAATACTTCTCACCCTCTGTAAACAGCGTTTGTAATGAATGTCCCTGATGGAGAGTAGCTGGACCCCATTGATGTATTGGGCAGTTTTACCACCTGCTGGAGGGCCTTCTGGTCTGAGACAGTGCAGCTGCCATACTACACTGTGGTGCAGTGTGTTAAGATGCTTTTAAAGGTGCAGCGGTAAACGTTTGACAGAATCTGATTAGACAGGTGAGGTTTTTTTAGTCTCCTCTGGAAGAGGCTTCTGTGCCTTCTTGATGGTGGATGTGTTGAGGGCCCAGAAAATATTCCTTTAGAGATGTGGACACCCAGGAACTTGAAGCTGGTGGTGTAAACTATAGTGACGTTGAACGATTTGCCTTCAGAGGGTGGGAAGGCGAAAACATTCCCCTGTTGGCCTTCTACGTGTTGAGAGCTAAGTTGTTGTCTGTGCACCACTCTGCTAGGTGCTTAACCTCTTCCATGAAGGCCATCTCATTATCGCCACTGATCAGGCCTGCCACTGTAGTGTCATCTACAAACTTTATTATGGTTGTTGTAGCGGTAGGCAAACTGATGTGGGTCCAGAATTGGAAGCATACAGGATTTCAGGTGGCAGAGGACCAGCCTCTCAAAACACTTGGCAATTATGGAAGTAAGAGCAACGGGGTGGAAAGTTGTTGTGGGCCATTGCAGCAGCATGCTTCGGCACTGGTACAGTGGTGGCTGTTTTGAAGCGAGTGGGGACAACTGGTTAGACTAGGGACAGGTTAAAAACACCCCAGCCAGCTGCTCTACACAGGCCCTGAGCACACAGTCTGGAGTGCCATCAGGACCTGCAGCTTTGCCTACATTCACCCTGCTCAGGATCACTGGTGGAGAATGTGAGCGACAGGTCATCAGGAAGAAGCTCAGCTAAGATTGATAGTTCTGCGTTCCCACGATCAAAGCGAGCATAAAAGATGTTGGGCTCATCTGGGAGGATGTTGTCCCTGGTAAAGAGGGTGTTGTTTGGTGGTTTGTAGTCTGTGCCTGCCCACATGTGGCTGGGGTCTGAGTTGTTAATGTTTTCCTCTATTTGCAGCTTATATTTGAATTTGGCTTCTTTAATACCATTCTTTAGATCAGCCCTAAATGAGTTGTAGTCTTCATGTGCTTTCAGTAGGAGACAAACCTCCTTTTTCATCTAAGATTTCTGATTGGGGTATGTTTTTATTACTTCATGGCTGGTTACTGTATCTACACACCAGTTTATGTGGTCCAGAACAAAGTTTGTGTAGTTGTGAATGTCTGTGGGGGTGTCCCAGGTAGCCTGAGTAGGAAACTCCCTCCAGTCTGTGTGCTGAAACTGATGTTGTTGTGATGAATCAGCTCCACATGCTTTTTAATGGTGGTGTATTTGGAGAATAGAAATAGGGAGAGGTAATCAGACTGTCCAACGGTGGGGAGGGAAATGGCTTTGTAAGCACCAGCAGCACTGGTGTAAACTGTGGGTAATCTGATACTTAACAGGTCAAATGACCTCAACGTCTCTAAGCAACCAGACCTGTCAACAGTACATAAGGGCACTAAAAACAAAGACTATCTCTTCCTCATTCCTCATCCACCTGTACAGTGCTGCCTGGGTTTGTTTAGTGGCTTTCAGTGTTTTAGTCAAGATGAGAAGTTGTGAGAAACAAAAGCTTTCTCATTAGGCCATCTGTTTTAGGCTGTCAGTCTGCACCACTTTTTCGAGTATTTGGAATAAAAGAAAATGCACATTCATTGGAGTCCGTTATCTGCCAGGAACATGTCATCCAGGTCTCACACAAGGTATGTTAATACATAAGAATTGTCATGTATATGTTTACTATAGAATAACTTACAATAGGGTCCTCACTTTTTTAAAGAGTAAAATAACTACAATACTCTACTATGCACTATAATAAACATCAATATACTGCCCCTTTTGAGAATTGAATGCAAATTAAGGTGCTAAACCTGAGCTGATAAAAACAACAAAAAGTGATGTTTAAGTATGTGTTTTGTGTGTGTTTTTGGACATTACACATACAGAACTCTGTTCATTTAAAAATTTCAAGTTTGGTTTATGTATTGACTTAATGCTGATGCAGTTGAAAGCATTTAGGTAGATTTCCCCGAAAAGTGTAAACACGGTGGCTCTGTAGCGCTTTCAAAACTTGAGCGCCTCTGCCAGCTTGACACAGCAACATCGGCTCAACCAATGTCATGAGTTTGGGGTGGGACTATCTGTTTTTTTCGACCAATGGCAGATGTAGGGTGTATTTGGAAAATTGTTTGAAAACAACGTTTATTCTTGCAATTCCGTTTGGTGATGCTAGTGTCGCTTAAAAGACTATTAACTTTTATTTGTTTTACTTGTTTCAGGTCGATGCTTATTCCCTCCCACATTTCACAGCAAAACTCAACAAGATGTGTAAGTGTACATTGCATTTATTCTTTTGGCAGATGTTTTTATCCAAAGTGACTTATAGTGCATTCAAATGATATGTACATTTGATCAGTATACATGCATGCACTCTTAAAAATAGGTTCTTTATCAGCAAAAACGTTTTTTTTGTCAGCGTGTATTACATCATCCATGGATCCGTCCCATTGCACAAAATGTTCTTTGTAGTGTAAAAACTTCTGTCCCACTTTATGGTAGTAGTCTTTAACTACTATGTACTAACATTAAAATACATACAATAAAAGTTAGGGTTAGGGTTTAGTTTAGGGTTTAGAGTAAGGATTGGGTAGAGTTAGGTTTAAGATAAGGGGTTAAGGTTAAGGTTAACAGTGTAACTACAGATGTAATTAAATGCAAGTACTTGAAATGTAAGTACAATGCAACACATGTATGTACATAATAAGTACATTGTAACAAATGCTTAAGTACATAGTAGTTAAAGACACAGAATATAAAGTGCATCCAAAACGTCTTTAGAATCTGGGAATCAAACCCATGACCTTGATGTTACTTGTGCCACACTCTACCAGTTGAGCCACAGAAATTCACAAAGTTTGAACCTTACTGGACTTGCATTATTAAATTGGATTACTGCACTGGATTTTGCGCCTATCAAAAAATAAGCATCATTTGCTTATTGCTGTCGATGTTTCTCTTCTATTGTTACAGGTGCCAACTCGCTCACTATGCCAGCGCACACAAGCTGGGCACACTAACCGCTGGCAGCTGGCCGGTCTGTTGGGCAGTGACCTGTTAGGACAGGCACAGGTACAGAGAGCAGAGGAGTTTCCCAATAAATCATCATCACACAGGAAAATCAAGTCAGGTGAGAGAAGCTGTCAGCACACATAAAGTAAAACTACAATAATAACGGAACAAGGAATTTTGAAATTGAAACATACTTTATTGTTTCGAATGTCCCAAAAAGAACATTCGTCTTTGACTCCAGGGTGCTGCACACATACACAATACATTATCACTCTTTCAAATCAATATATAAATATGTGTGAAAAAATAATCATACTTAAAGGTGGTGTAAGCGATTTTAGCCGTTCTGGAACTTCCTCGAGACTGAACCGTTGAATTAGACATGCCCCTCTTTCCAGAAATCTCACCCTTCATGGATACCTTTGAGACCAAAGAGCAGCAGTGTGTCCTCTCAGGGTTGTCAAACACAAAAGTAGCAAAATATCACTCACAACTGACGACTTTTATGAATCTTAAGATGGCTTTAAACCTAAATGAACCGCTTCAGCTACACTATGATGATTGACAGGCAGAAAGCACATCAAAGTCTTCTGACTGGCTGATCAAATCACATTTTTGTTTGAAGTTTACACCATCTAGTGCTGTCACAGAGACAGGTGAGATATTTCAGGACATTTATTTCAGTCATATATTTCAGGCAGTAGAAACATTTTCTGTATAACATTCCATAAAATATCGCTTACAGAACCTTTAAACAGTCTATAATCATAACCCAATAGGAATACCATGCAGAGGTGGGACCAAGTCATTGTTTTGTAAGTCACAAGTAAGTCTCAAGTCTTTGTATTCAAGTCTCAAGTCAAGGCAAGCAAGTCTAAGTCAAGTCACAAGTCCAGTCCTCAACTTCAAGTGTCAAGTCTTAAACAAGTCATAAGTGCTGTTTACCCAAATTAGTGTCCGAGTATTAATAACTATAATAATTACACCCTCCATAGTATTAGCACATTTAAGCACAATGTGTAGACTTTTCAGACAGTCCCTTACCCACTTAGGCAAAATGTCCTAATTAATGTTAAAGTAACTATCTGGAAAGATTTTGCCGTGACACCATCTGACCATCTTTCTGATTAACAGTTTTTATTGATTCATACAATTAACAAAGAAAAGCAAAACATATATTCACAAAATCAACATTTACCCCCCCACTATTATCCCTCCCCATCCCAAACCCCAACACCACCCTGACCCTCAACAAACATCCCTGTGGTAACACATGAGTATATATATACACACACACACACACACACAATATAAATCACACACATTTAAAACTATACTTCTCTCTCCACTGCCCCTCCCCAAGAGCCCTCCAAGAGCGTCAAATAGCTGCCCCATTTCCCATCAAATGAATCCAAGTGTCAGGTGTATTCTATTGATTCATGTCTTTTATTTTGAAATTCTAGTTCCTGTTTCATGTCATGTGTTCCTGTTTCCCTAGTCATGTGATTTCTGTTTTCCCTCCATGTTCATGTGTCATGTTTTCATTGGTTTATTGTTTAATTATCTTGTTATCAGTTCTGTTTGTTCATTGGTTTATGTTCTCCCATGTCTTGTATTTAAGCCCTCATGTTTGCATTGTCTATTGCTGGAGTATTGAATGTTATCGGATGTGTTTGTCAAGCCATGGCCAAGCCAAGCCAAGCCAAGTCAAGTCAAGTCTAGTCAAGTTTCATGTTATGATTGCTTCATGTTTGTAGTCAGGGTTATTGGTTTTCACGGTCTAAATAAACTGCACTTGGGTTCTTCATCTTTACGTCCTCGTCATCGTCATCATTGTCAGCAGTTCCAGCCAACATATGTTACACCAAGTTCCCCAGCCTTCTACATGACATTTCCTCGAATGCCGCCACCCTCCCCATCTCTGTGCACCACTCTTTTTGTGATTAACATTTTTTATTGATTCAGTTATTAAACAATGAATAACAAAACACATACACATTTAACCCTCACAATTGCAGCCCTCCTACCCAAGCCCCAACCCCAGCCCGACCCCCAATAACACCCCAGTGGCCACACAACCATAGACACACAAACAAAGAATAATATAATAAACACACATCTACTACACCTCTCTCTCCACTGTCCCTCCCCGAGAGCCCTCCAAAAATAGACAGATACTTACCCCATTTCTCCACAAACAGGTCTAAACTCCCCAGTTGTCTGGATGCCCCCTCCTTAAAAGCTGCCACCCTGGCTATCTCCGAACACCACTCCTGAAATGGGGGCGCTCCAGCTGACTTCCAACCCCTTAAAATTATCTGTCTGGCAATCATTATACTAGTTAGGACCCAGTTTTTATGTGCTTATTCTTCAAATTAATGACCGCCCCATCTCCTAAAATACAGAGTCTGGGGTGAAAAAGACATGGGTTGTGTCTCCATCTTCTGATTGACATCACCAGCAGGTGGGTGTGTCTTTAAGACCAAGCCTATGCAATCTAGAGGTGGTCCAATAGACTCTATGTAAAATCTTAAATTGCATAAGGCAAACAGACTCAATGTTATTTAGAATCCTAGACCACACTCCCTCCTCCAATACCAGGTTTAGATCTTTACATTTACATTTACGCATTTGGCAGACGCTTTTATCAAAAGCAACTTACAGTGCCCTGATTACAGGGACAATCCCCCTGGAGTTAAGTGCCTTGCTCAAGGACACAATGGTGGTGGCTGTGGGGATTGAACCAACAACCTTCCACTGATCAGTTCAGTGCTTTAGTCCACTGCACCACCACCACTCCGTCTTTCTCCCATAATCAGACTCTAAATTAGCAGGGAGTAATGCATTGATTCCTCATGACCTTTTCCAAAAGCAGTAATCACCACTCCCAGAGTATCTGCCGCTTGGGGGTGGGGTTAAACTACTCCCAAAAATAGTACAGAGCAGGTGGTGCAGCTGTAAATATTTATAGAACTGAGATCAGGGAATCCCAAAAAGCTGAACCAAATTTTGAAAGGATCTCAACACTCCACTCTCATATAGGTCACCAAGTGTAGTAACCCCCCTCACAATCCACTCTGACCAGCAAAAAGGGGACTTGTCGATACACAATTTGGGGTTCAGCCATATGCTCAAGGCAACATTTATATAAATGTCCAAATTACACACTCTGGACACTTTTGTCCATACCGAGTGTAAATGCAAGACAACGAGGTGTAACTTAACTTCTCCAATTAGTTTGATAGAAAGGCTTTGCAAAGGTGAAATAGAGGCAAGAACTTCCTGTTCAATACAAAACCAGGGAGGGGCTCTCTCAGGTGGAAGAGACCAATGAGCCAAATGTCTGAGACCGAATGCATAATAATAAAACAAAATCTAGCCCACCTTTGTCAATTGGCCTATGTAACTTACTGAAATGTAATCTGGGATGCTTACCGTTCCAAATGAAGGACTTCGCTATGCTATCAAATTGTTTGAAATAAGAGAGAGGGACATCTACAGGGAGAGATTGTAGCAGTTGAATTTTGGAATAAAATTCATTTTAATAACATCAACCTTTCCAATCATACATAAATGTAATGAAGCCCACTTGCCCACATAGCTCAAAAACCTTTTTATTATGGGCTCAAAATTAACTCTAACTAAATCAGACAAATTTGCTGGGAATAAAATGCCCACACACTTTGGGCCACTGAAAGGTGCCCGGCTGAAAAGCTGTTACTGAGCAGTACGCTGTCAGAGCCAAAGCTTCGGATTTACACCAATTGACTCTGTATCCTGAGAACTTAGAAAAGAAACTAATAATTCTGTGGAGGCAAGGCATAGATCTAGTGGGGTCGGAGACGAATAATAAAATATCATCAGCGTAAAGCAAAAGCTTATGCGCCACACCTCCCGCCACCACCCCTGGAAAATCATCATCCCTTCTTATCGCAGCTGCTAATGGTTACAGGGCAAGACAGAACAATAATGGGGAAAGAGGGCAACCTTGCTGGGTGCCCCTATCCAGAGTAAAATAATCTGAAAATAATCAATTTGTTTGTACCCCTACTACCATGTGTCTATAAAGTAATTTTCCAAACCCGTATATTTCCAAAATCTTAAAAAGATAATCCCATTCTACCATATCAAATGCCTTTTCGCCGTCAAGTGAGATGGCAGCGACCAGAGTCTGATCATTCGCCATTGACCACCGCGGCCCCGAATAAACCCCACCTGATCTATATGTATAAGAGATGTCATAACTTTACTCAATCGGTTAGCCACAATTTTTGACAATATTTTAACATCTAGCTGGATCAGGGAAATTGGACAGTAACTTTTACACTCACTTGGAACTTTGTCCTTTTTAAGTATCAGACTGATCCGGGCTGGTGTCATGGTTGGTGGAAGCTTTCCATTCTTTAATGATTCCGTATAAACTTCTAGCAAAAGTGGAGCCAGTTCTGTAGCATAAGATCTAAAAAATCCAGCAGCAAAGCTGGCCCCGGAGCCTTGCCTGTAGGCAGGGTCTTAATTACCTTGTCAAGCTCCTCCAAATATATCTCAGAATCAAGATATTTTTTTTGCTCAGTCGTCAGTTTAGGGAGTTCTAATGGTTCCAAAAAGTTTCTAGTATCTTCATCAACAGACGAAGACATGGAACTATAAAGATCAAGATATAATTCTTTAAAAGCATTATTAATATCAATGTCTGAGGTAAATATTTCACCACCAGCAGATTTCACTGAGGGAATGGTAGAAAAAGACACTCTCTGTTTTATATTTATACTGGCAAATATTCAGTCTCTGGACAACAAGTTCTGTGAGCTGAGAGCGTGGATCTCTTTCCAACGAGATACAAGGGACTGCTGCATTATCTGCCTTACAGAAACTTGGATGTCTGTGGAGATTCCAGACTCAGTCAAACTCCGGGCTCTGGGCTTAAACAGCTCGCTGTGCAGCTGGATCCTGGACTTCCTGTCAAGCAGACGCCAGGTGGTTAGATTGGGCAGCAACATCTCCTCATCACTGACCCTCAACACTGGAGCCCCACAGGGCTGTGTTCTCAGCCCACTCCTGTATTCTCTGTACACACATGACTGTGTGGCAACACACAGCTCCAATGCCATCAAGTTTGCTGATGATACGACGGTGGTAGGTCTGATCACTGACAATGATGAAACAGCCTACAGAGAGGAGGTGCACACTCTGACACACTGGTGTCAGGAGCACAACCTCTCCCTCAACGTCAGTAAGACAAAGGAGCTTGTGGTGGATTTCAGGAGAAGAGAAAGAGAACACAGCCCAATCACCATCAACGGAGCACCAGTGGAGAGAGTCAGCAGCTTCAAGTTCCTGGGTATCCACATCACTGAGGAACTCACATGGTCCGTCCACACTGAGGCCGTTGTGAAGAAGGCTCATCAGCGCCTCTTCTTCCTGAGACGGCTGAGGAAGTTTGGAATGAACCGCCACATCCTCACAAGGTTCTACACCAGCACTGTAGAAAGCATCCTGACCGGCTGCATCTCCGCCTAGTATGGCAATAGCACCACCCACAACCGCAAAGCCCTGCAAAGGGTGGTGCGAACTGCCAGACACATCATCAGAGGTGAGCTTCCCTACCTCCAGGACATATATACCAGGCAGTGTGTGAATAAAGCTTGGAGGATCATCAGAGACTCCAGCCACCCGAGCCATGGGCTGTTCTCACTGCTACCATCGGGCAGGCGGTATCGCAACATCAGGACCCGCACCAGCCGACTACATGACAGCTTCTTCCCCCAAGCAATCAGACTTTTGAACTCTTGATCTCTCACAATCAAAATACATCAGCACTGCAATTTATTAATCTTATTATCTCACACCAGACTGTCATAAATTATATTCTCTCTTAACAACACACTGGCAATTTACTATCAACCGACAGCCTGAATGTCAATACAGTACAATACAACCTACTGTATATTTTATATATACTATATATACTATATTTTTATTGTATAATGTGTATTCTATATTGTGTGTATTGTATACTGCACATTGTATATTATTATTTGTATATTGTGTTGTGTAAATCTGATGTTATTGTACATTGGTATATGTCTCATCACTGTCACGACTACTATGTTGCTCGGAACTGCACCCAAGAATTTCACACACTATTGCACTTGTGTATATGGTTGTGTGACAATAAAAGTGATTTGATTTGATTTGATTTGATATATCGAGCCAGAAGCTTACCTGCTTTGTCCCCTGACTCAAAGTATGACTGTCTTGCCCTGAATAACCAAAACTTCAGCTCTGCCTCTGCACTTTTAATATTCCCTTCCAATTCCACGAGTTCTCATGCTTTGTATTTATTTGGTGAATGAGGCATAGTGTATGATCCGGCCCCTAAGAACTGCCTTAAGTGCCTCCCAAGCCATGCCCACAGAGGATACTGAGGACCAGTTAGTCTCCATATAAACATTAATTTCAGCTTTTAGCATTTGTTGAAATTAAGGATTTTGCAAAAGGCTTACATTAAAGCAGCAACTATATGATTTCTTTTTCTCTGTATGTGGCAACACCTCTAAACTCACCAGGGTGTTATCTGAGACTAAAATGTTTCCAATTGAGCAATCCACAACAGATGAAATGAGGGACTTAGATATTTAAAAAAAAATCTATTCTAGAATAAATCTTATGGACTGATGAAAAAAATGTATAGTCCCTACCAGATGGGTTCAAAAGTCTCAAAATATCTGTAAGACCAATATTTTTACACATCCTGTGAAGTGTCAGTGTTGCTCTAGTGGGCTTACACACTTTTGCTTCACTATGATCAAGGACTGAGTCCATCAAAAGATTAAAGTCTCCTCCCAATATTATATCGTGAGATGAGGGGTGCCAGTGGCTTGCAACATCCCTTCATGATGTATAAAAAAGCCCTGATCATCAGTGTTAGGTGTGTAAATATTAGCCAAAATCAACCTTTGCCTCTGAATTTCTGCTAAAACAATAATGACTCTTCCTAATTTATCTTTAATCTGTTTGAGACATTTGAATTGTAGATGCTTACTTATCAGTGTAATGACTCCCCTGCTCTTACTTGAGCCAGCACTAAAGAAAACATGTCCACCCCATATCTTCCCAAATTTTTCAGCTTCCTGTGGGGAAAGATGCATTTCTTGAAGAAACACTATATCATATTTCTTTTGTTTAAGAAAAGAAATAACCTTCCTTCTTTTTATGGGGTGCCTCAACCCATTCACATTCCTCATGGAGAGAGAATCGACTCATATTAACATTTGATATTTTGACATATTAGAAAAAATAGATTGTGTGTCAAAAACAAAATTATAAAGACTACATTCCAACATTAGTTCAACAATCAAACCCTGAACTTCCCCCAGAACCAAACAAACAGAAAAAAGAAAAACATGCGCATTAACCCCACGCTCGACAGTGCCAACCGGCGTCCATCCATCTAAATTCAAACAGTCCATGTACATCTACAAGAGCCCCTGGGACAACTCTGCTGTCTGGGAACATCAGTGCAAAAGCAACCCTCTGTTGATGCAAGAGTTTCTTGAAGGAGTGTTTTTCCACAAAACAAACTCCAGCCACTAGGCAGAACTAGCACAAAGAGAAACAAAAAAGGCACCCAGCTTCCTCGGACTGTCAAGTGAATGTTCAGTGAGTCAGGTCCAATCGACTGCAATGTGAGAATCACACCATGACTTACTCATTCCATTGACTTTATGTAGGACATAGCTTGCTGTGAGCATATAAATATTTTGCGGCCATCCTTAGCATCTATTCTCAATTTGGCCGGGAACATCAGAGCAAAAGCGACTTTCCGTTGATATAAGAGATTCTTGCATTCCTTGAATCGATCACGTTTCTCACTTGTTGAATTCGCAAAGTCTGGGAACAGAGCATTGTTGCTAGGGAGGATAGAGTCACATGGGGTAACTTCCTCATGGTCACGATTAGGGGTTCTCACTCTCAGTGGGGTGTGTGGTGAGTTGTGCATGGATCATGGAGAGTAGCATGAGCCTCCACATGCTGTGAGTCTCCGCAGTGTCAAGATGCGATGTGATAAGATGCGTGGATTGACTGTTCCTGAAGTGGAGGCAAATAAGACTTGTCCTCCGCCACCCAGATTGAGGTGAGTAATCGCGCCACCACGAGGACCTACAAAGTAATGGGAACTGGGCATTGCAAATTGGGAGAAAAGGGGATAAAAATAAATAAATAAATAATGAATGTGTGAACATCCCATGTTTGTACAATGGGCGCTTTTTTCTCTTTTGTGAGAACAATATTTGTTTGAGTAATACACACAGGAGCAACATTTTGAATATTGTCCCGTTCCCGATGAACAGTATTGGGGAAGAGGGGAGAAACACTGTGTGCCTCGAATCAAGCCTTCTTCAGCTCTGGGCCATCAATAACGGTGAACTCTGGGCTCCTCTTCACGGGGCTGGGCATTTCAGGAACGTTTCTGCTGCCCGGCCAGGGTTTTTCTGTTGGCGCGTTTTTCGCACTGAGATGACGGGTGCTTATGCTTGGGCCAGGGTTTGTGTAGCTTCATTGACAGCTCAGTAGTAGCTTTTGGCTGTGCTGGGGCAGCAAGAGATGGATTCTTTGCTGGGCGCTGACTGGAATTAGATCAGGAGCATGCTGGGAAAGGGGAATTGCTACTTCTCTTTGGCAGAAAGTGCTTCATTGCTTGAGAATGCTTTTGCGCCACGATGAAACACTCTGAAAAGCCTTCCACGGCATTGCCAAAGAGACCATTGGGCAACACCGGGGTGTCGAGGAGGGCGGCTTTCACTGCGTCACGCATCTCTGTGAGAGTTAGCCAAATGTGCGGATCCAGAACCACCAGGTTGCTCATCGCTTTGCCGATGGCCTGTGTGGTAGCTTTTGTGGCTCACAGTGCCAAATCTGTAGCAGTGCGGAGCTCTTTGAACAGCTCTGGTTCGGAGCCTTGCTCATTAATTTGTTTAAGGAGCTTAGCTTGAAAAACCTGGAGCACCGACATGCTGTGGAGTGCTGAACCAGCTTGGCCTGCTGCTGTATAAGCTTTTCTAGCCAGTGTGGATGTCAGTCAACACAGCTTGGAGGGATGGGCAGGGTGGTATTTCCATCCCATGGCAGTATTACGACAGAGGTGAGCTGCGACCGCCTGTTCCACCAGGGGAAGCATTGAGTAGCCTTTTTCATCTGCGTGGTCCACTTTAGTGAGGACGGCAGCACCTCCAACCTGAATATGTGAAGACTAAGGCACAAACCAGGTCTTTGTGAGCTCCGCATGGACCTCAGGGAAGAATGGTTGGCTCCTCCAGTCCGCGATCTCTTGATGACGGCCGGTTTGCAAAAATCATTCAGCCAGGCAAGACTTTTCTGGCTCTTCTGGAGGGGACCACTCAAAACTGAGCTCTTCAACCGCTTTCGTGAGAACACTAAGAAGCTCATTGTCTGTGGTGTGTGCACGTTCTTCAAACTCGCTGGAGGAAGAAGTGGCAACATCCTCTGTGAACCACACGCCTGAAGCTACAAGTGACATAGCATCATCCCCATTGTCAGAGCCACCAAACGTAATGAGGCTGTGTGCTCCAATAGAGGGCTGGAGCTCATCACGTGCATATTGCACAGACAAGGACATTAGATCGGAAGTTCGGGGGGCTCGCAGGGCTTGCGCTGGCATGAGATCCTCCTCTAATTCTTCCAGCTCAACCGCACTGCCCTCCTCATGTGGTCCCTTGAGACTTAACATAGAAGAGGTGGGTTGGAGGGCACGAGAGGCTGGATCTTCCCACAGAACAAGGTCAATCCTAGAGTGCAACGTCTGGAGATTCATGCCCTCGCAGTGAGGGCAGTCTGTCTCCATGAGAGCTGCCTGTGCGTGGGTGCGGCCCAGGTAGTGCTCACAGCTCTCGTGCTCATCAGATGGCGGGATGTACCGTTCGCATAGGAAACACTTGCGAAACTACATCTTTAAAAAGATGTGTATCATGCAAGCGGCTCTTTAGTTAATATTGCTTATAAAAGGATACAGTAACTCCAGCCGGAGTGCTGTGGGAAGCAGGTAGAAGTTTCGCTTAAGTGCCTTGTTGATCAACCCGTTCACCGAGAGCGTCTTCGACGACGATGTGGAGAACTCTTCACCGGAATACACAGGGTATGTGTCATCCTGTTCTTGTCTTGCTGAGAAGTTCTGTTCACTGTAAGTGTATATCAACGACCAACTGCATGCCCGAAGGGGCGGGGCTCAGACACCATTGCCAATCACAGGATTGGCGTGATTGAATAAGGGTTTCAACAAGGTCGTCTAAGAAGGAGCGTGGAAATGCAGATTTGAAAATCAAATGAATTGTTTATTGGGAAAATGATTTGTAGATTTGCTGCACATTTTTAAATGTACAACTCTGATCTGTGGTTTTAGAAGGTATAAAGTCTTTCCAAGTCAGAGGGCTTGAGGCCAAGTTGATTATGTTGAGTCAAGTTGCAAGTCATCAAATTTGTGACTCGAGTCCAAGTCAAGTCTAAGTCATGTGACTCGAATCCACAACCCTGATACTGTCATGGTCCAGCCACTCTGTCAGTCTGGGTTTTTGTCTGACAAGACTGTGGCATCATCGTCCCATGTCTATCTTGTGTTTCATTGTCTGTCTTTGTGTGAGCGCACGGTTTCGGTTGTATTCCCTGCCGTGCGCTCTTCGGTCTGTCTTGTTTTATGTCTGGAGTATGGTGTCTGGGTCCAGACCTCCTGTCTGGTTCGGTTTCGGTCTGTGTCAGGATCCGGACACTCATGTTCCATGCCTGTCTGTTATTTACGTGGGTGCATCGCGCTTATGTCATCTTGGCAGCATGCACTCGCGTCAATAGTTTATGTCTGTCTCTTGCGAACACGGGTGCACCTCGCGTCGCGCTTGCGTAACGCTGCATGTTGTGCTGAGGTTCGGTCACTTCAGTCTGAGATTTCGGGTTTGTGAGTGGCCGAACTCTCGCACAGGTGTCCTGTCTTGTTTTTGTCGCCTGTTGCGTGCATCACGTGGCGTTTACCAAGTGATGCACGCTTAGGTTTTGTTTAGTGTGAGAGTGTGTGGCATCGCTTTATTTGGCGTTGCTACGCATTCTCTCGTCTTGTTTGTCAGTTGGCATGGGCGTATATTGCCTTATTGTCTTGGCGATGTGCGCTCATGCCATTCGGGTGTTTTGTTGTCTTGTGAGAGCACGTGGCTTTGTTTAATTTCTGTATCGCCACGTGTCTCTCTGTCTTACGTCATACTCCGCCTCTTTGTTTGCTTATTATTTGTTCATTTGCCTCACCTGTCCCGTTAAACCATTTGATTTCTATTTTAGTCTCCCCGTGTTTGCTGTCCAGGGCCAGTTCGTCTTGTTTTTCAGTCGGCCTTGTCTGTATATTGGTGGTGTTTAATCGGTCCTGTTTCATCCCTGTTCCTGTTCTTGGTCCGGTCGGTTCTGTTCCCCGTAACCTCTGCCCCAGCCTGGATTAATTACTTTACGTTTTCCCCTATGGGGTAGTTTATGTTTGTTTTCCCCCTTGCGGGTGTTTTGGTTTGATTTTTGCCCTTTTTGTTTGAATTAATAAATTAATTTATTTTAACTCTGCGTTTGGGTCTTGAGTCTCTCAATCCATGACAGATACCATGTAAAACATAAAATAAGAATAGTTATGATGTTATGAAAAAAATCATACCTTCAGACTCAACAAATACCAAAAAAACAAAAAAAAAAATCAAAAAAACAACAACTAAAAAATCAAACAAAACTACAATAAATACTATAGATATATCTGACAGAATACTGTAAACTACCAATCAAAAGTTTGGACACAAAACACAACACATTCTTTATTATTACTATTTTTTGCATTTTTGAACAGCAGTATCAGAACTATGAAATAACACAAATAGAAGTATGTGACTAATGGAGTAACCAACTGTTAAACAAATCAAAACTAGCTTATATTTGAACTTCTTCAACACATCCACTCTTTGTCTATATTACAGCTCTGTTATTGAAAGCCCTTTCGACGTTTAATCACGTGCAGGATCAACAACTGAAAATGTGAAAATGCTAATGTTTTATATCTGTAAATGTATTTCAACATGATAGATTCAGTATTTCAGATATCCGGAAATGGACAATACAATACATTCCATGTTACAATAACATTACAGATATCTGAATGGTTTGAGTAGTAGTGTACCTCAGGTTTTATTTTTTTATTTATTTTTTTACAGGATTAGACATCTTCCTTTAATTAAACTAAGTATACAGATCAAGATCAATCCAATATATCTACTAATGATCTGGAATTTTTTTGTAATACTTTTTGAAAATGAGTGTTTGGCAAAAGCTTTTTTAGCATCATGGATTGACCAACTCAAAATAATGCCCTGGGCTTTACCAATGATGATGCCTAAAGACGTCCTCAGAATTGACTTTGCCAGGTTCCTGGGCTGACTAAGGGAATATGAGTGCCACTCTGTACCAACCCACAAACCTGGTGTCACAAACCTGGCATGAGTATAGAGATAGACACCTGGAGGGTTCTGGCATGAGAGAGGCTTAAGAGGCATTGGCCGTTACGCACATGGACGCCCTTTAAGAGAGACAGAATGGCGTTTTGTCCAGTGCCAGATTTCTGGGGGTCTGTTTTAATCAGAATATTGTGGTGATGCACATTTTGAGAGACATCTGCTTCAGTTGAATGCTTCTTATGATTGCAGCTGAAGTCATCTTAGACAATGAACATAAGGATGTTAAAAGCAATTGCCGTTGCAGCATGAAAAGTCTTGATCTTCCACAAATAGGGTGTAAACTGGTGTCCCATTACAAAGCAATAAAGGAACAAATCCTGTGTTTGGAGAAAGAACTGTTAGATATGTTTTTATAAATTATTATCTAACTTATAATTAACATTACATGAAATGAAACATTTGGTTGTTTAAAATCATAAACAATGTCATAATTATGACATAATTGTTGGATTGCTTGATCTGAATTTATCAATTCATGATTGAAATAAAAATATTTTAAATTCTTTATTTATTTTAAATACCACAAGCATAATATTTTTATGTGCCCCAGATTATGCAACCCTGTTAACACATGATTTTCCTACTATAAAAAAATGTAACATTCTATAAAACTGTCACACCTAATAAATAACATAATGTTGACACTTTCTACAGTATGGTAGGAAGGCTAGTAAATACTCTAATTCTGAAACAGACTCTGGAGAGCAGGGTTTTAGATCCATGTGCAGTTTATTAATATCTGTGCAAAACGTAAACAGACAGGCAGGGTAAATCTCCAGCAATAATACAGCGTAGGTAGACAAGGGTCATAGTAATGAACAGGCAATGGTCAGGGCAGGCAGCAAACAATCAAAGTACAAATCAAAGTGATCAAGAGGTAAACAAGGCAGGCAGTAGAGAATCAAACAGTGGCTAAACAGGCAGGAGCCAAACACGGGTTGGCAATATCAACAGTGAAAACTCTCAGAAATGTTAGCAAGGGCAAAACAAGACTTCGCATTGATTAGAGATAGAACAGCGCTTAAATAGTTCATGAGATTGGGAAAAGGTGTGAGTAATCAGTCCAGATAGGCATGCTGTGAAGTGTAGTTCCTGATGTTTTCAGAACTTGGGTGAGGGAGACCTCTGGTGGTGAACAGGAGAAGTCCTTGAGTTTGTGACAGAACCCCCCCACCGTGAGCGGCTCCTGACGCGAGAAGACATTCGACACCAGGGTCTTCCACGTGGTCGAGGGGCAGGTCTTTCCGGATGAGTCCTGTGGAATTCAGTGGTGAGTGTGGGGCCAAGAAAATCATCTGCTCTGACCCAGGAACGCTCCTCTGGGCCATACCCCTCCCAGTCAACCAAGTACTGAAGAAAGCAACCCCGACATCTGCAATCTAGGAGCTCTCGGATCTGATAAGCCTCCTCGCCATCCACGATTATGGGTGGGGGGTTTGGAACATCGATCTCCTCCTCCTCCCTCGGGCCACCAGCGGGTTTGAGCAGAGACACATGAAAGGTGGGAGAAATGCGATAGTTAGAGGGTAGTTGAAGGCGATAAGATCTGTCTCAGAATTTTGAAAGGTCCCACATACCTGTGGTTGAGTTTCTTGCATGGCAGATGGAGACGAAGGTCACGTGTGGAAAGCCAAACCCATTGACCAGGAGTGTAGATAGGACTGGGGCGTCGATCGACGATCTGTCTCCTAACTGCCCTTTAGAGATGGACATGAACTTGGTCTCACACCTCTTCGCTCCGCTGGAGCCTGTTATTGATGGCAGGAAGCTCTGTGGGTTCTCCTGGCCAGGGGAATAAAGGGGGTTGAAATCCCAGCACACATTGAAAAGGGGTCATGCCCGTGGACGACTTCTGGATGGAATTCTGCACATACTCTGCCCAGAGCAGATAAGAAAGCATGTGATCTCCTGGTTTAAGCGCTCAGTTTGGCCGTTTGATTGAGGATGGTACCCTGAAGTGAGGCTGATGTTGATGTTGAGTTGTTGAAAGAAAGCTTTCCAGTCCCGGGATGTAAACTGTGGACCCCTGTCGGAGACGATGTCCTCAGGTAGTCCATAGAAGCGAAACACCTAATGTAGAAGATGTTCAGCAGTCTCGAAGGCTGTGGGAAGCTTGGGCAGAGGTATTAGTCGACATGCCTTTGAGAACCAATCAATGACAGTTAGAATGATTGTATTACCTTGGGAAACAGGGAGGTCTGTGATAAAGTCGATGGCAATATGTGACCAAGGACAATGGAGAATAGGTAGCGGTTGGAGGAGTCCTGCAGGAAGTTGCTTGAAGGATTTGTTTGTTGCACAGGTGGGACAGTTGTTGACATAAGAGTTGGTTTCAGCCTGCCTAGTATTCCACCAGAAATGGTTCCGAAGCAGTTGAAGGGTGGCTGCGATACCTGGGTGTCCGGAACAGGTGGTAGTATGGACCCATTGTAAGGTTTTCTCCCAATGGAGTTGTGGAACGTAGGTCTTCCCAGGAGGGGTCAGATCCTGAATCTGAGCTTGGGCGATCTTGGTCATGATGTCCCAATGAACTGGAGCCAAGATCAATGATGTGGGGATGATGGATTCTGATGTTTGGTTCTGGGTATCAGACTCAAACAGACAAGAGAGTGTATCATCTTTGGAATAATTAGAATCTGGACGATATGTAATGGTAAAATTGAAACGGGTAAAGAACAAAGACCACCTAGCCTGCCTCTGATTCAGTCTTTTCGCTGAGCATATATATTCAAGGTTTTGAGGGTCCGTTAGCACGAGGAAAGGATGTCTTGCCCCCTCCAGCCAATGTCGCCATTCCTCGAGAGCCACCTTCATTGCCAGCAATTCCCGGTTGCCCAGATCGTAGTTTTGCTCAGCAGGAGATAGCTTACAGGAAAAATAAGCACAAGGTTAGAGCTTCGGAGGGGTACCATGTCGTTGTGAGAGAATGGCTCCGATTCCTGTGTTGGAAGCGTCTATTTCAACAGTGAAAGGGGTACTGGAGTCAGGTTGATGCAGGATAGGGGCGGAGGTAAAACGGGATTTCATGTTCTTGAAGGCCTGGAGGGTTGTAGTAGACCAGCACAGTTTGGTGCCCCCTCCACTTAACATAGATGTCAGTGGGGCAGCGACTGAACTGAAGCCCCTAATAAACCGTCTGTAGAAATTGGTGAACCCCAAGAAGCATTGCAACTCCTTCACGGATGCGAGTTGAGGCCAATTTAGTACCGCACATACCTTGCTGTCGTCCATGGCTACCCCCTCTGAGCTGATGAGGTAGCCAAGGAATGACACTGAGGTCTGATGGAATTCACACTTCTCAGCTTTGGCATAGATTTGGTGCTAGATCAGATGCTGAAGAATTGCTCTAACATGGGTGACGTGTTCTTCCAGGGAGTTCGAGTAAATGAGGATATCATCGATATATACAATTACCCACCGATTCAACATATCCCTGAACACATCATTTATGAATGACTGAAACACAGGACTATTCGCCATTCTGAAGGGCATGACCAGATATTCATAGTGGCCACTGCTGGTGGAAAATGCTGTCTTCCATTCGTCCCCCTCTCGGATGTATATGAGGTTGTATGCACTGCGAAGTTCGAGCTTGGTGAAGTATTTTGCAGTGTGTAACTGTTCTAGTGCTGCTGGAACCAGTGGTAAAGGATAACAGAACTTTACCATAATGTCGTTGGGAGTGCGGTAATCGATGTATGGACGGAACCCACCATCCTTCTTGCCAACGAAGAAGAACCCAGCTGCCACGGGTGAAGTGGATGGTCAGATGAAGCCCTCTGCCAGTTCCTCCTCAATGTAGTTTTTCGTAGCCTCAGACTCAGGTTCAGACAAAGGAAAAATCCTTCCTCGTGGTAGTGTAGTGCCGGGCAACAGTTCAATGGCAAAGTCACTGGAACGGTGAGGAGGGAATTGAGATGCTTTGGGCTTACTAAAGGCTTCGACGAGGTTGTTATACTCGGAGGGTAGGTTGAGCACAGAAGAGAAGACCTCTGTGACAGTAGTGGATCCGACGGAAACAGGTGAAATGGCCTTTAGGCAGCTGGAGATTTGTCCTTCACGCCAAGAAATTTGAGGGTTGTGTTGTTGAAGCCATGGTAATCCAAGTATTACAGGGTTGTGTGGAGAATGAATGATATTAAGGTGTGTTCTTTCTGTGTGAATCGTGCTAACTTGAAGAGTGATGTCTGTAGTGGTGAAATGAACGTGGCCGGTCCCCAGAGGACGTCCATCTAACGCTGCCACTGCCAAAGGATATTTGCGGTTTAGATGATGGGGCTGGCTGTAGAGGACAGGTTGCTCATAGATGTCCGGTCCGACCGCAATACAAACACAGATGTAGCTTCATGCGGCGTTCTCTTTCCTGCAATGTCAGATGAGTGTGCCCAATCTGCATGGTCCCTGTCACATCTGTGCTGAAAGTGGTCTGTGATGTGGCAGTAGGGAGGTGAACTGGTCTTCATGAATGGATGAGATTATCTAGGCAAATGGCTAGGTCAATAAACTGGTCTAGGGTTCTCCCCTCATTGCGGCATGCCAGCTCAGACTGTAGCTACAGATTGAGTCCCCTTCGAAAAAGTAACTTGAGTGTGTCCTCAACCCATACTGTCTGAGCGGCGAGAGTGCAGAAAGAGAGCGCATAATCGGCGGCGGTGTTTTTCCCCTGATGGAGTGAGAGTAACAATTCACCAGCATTCTTACCTCCCTCGGGATGCTCAAACTTTTCGGAAACGCTGGAGGAATTTATTGAAAGTGGTGAAACTCGACGCCTCATTAGTCCATATAGTGGTTTCCCAGTCCAGTGCCCTTCTAGTTAATAAGAAAACAAAAGAGATGCAGCTGTCATCAGAGGGATAGAGCATGGGTTGCTGCTTCACAAACATCGAACACTGCATCAAAAATCCCTTGCATTTAGATGATGTTCCGTCAAACTTTTCCGGGAAAGCAAGTCATGGGTTAGCAGTGAAGGTGTTAGGAGAAGGAAGGTTATTTACCAGAATGGGTTGTGATGCCTGTGGTGGTGAAGGTTTTGTAAGGTCTTTACTAATTCCTCCATATAAGCAGTCAGCCGAGTAAGTTGTTGTTCATGAACAACCAACACATTCGCTTGAGCAGAAACTTCTGTAGATAATTGAAGGATTGCCGCTGGATCTGTATTTGGCAAAGTCTTCTGTAACACAGACTCTGGAGAGCAGGGTTTTAGATCCATGTGCGGTTTATTAATATCTGTGCAAATCGTAAATAGACAGGCAAGATAAATCTCCAGCAATAATACAGTGTAGGTAGACAAGAGTCGTAGTCATGAACAGGCAATGGTCAGGGCAGGCAGCAAACAATCAAAGTACAAATCCAGGTGATCAATAGGTAAACAAGGCAGGCAGTAGAGAATCAAATGGTGGGTAAACAGGCAGGAGTCAAACACGGGTAGGCAATATCAACAGTGAAAACACTCAGAAATGTTAGCAAGGGCAAAACAAGACTTTGCATTGATTAGATAAATAGTTCATGAGATTGGGAACGTGAGTAATCAGTCCAGGTAGGCATGCTGGGAAGTGTAGTTCCTGATGTTCTCAGAACTCGGGCGAGGGAGACCTCTGGTGGTGAACAGGAGAAGTCCTTCAGTTCGTGATAAATTCCTTTTTCTCAATTTTTACACAAATTGTTTACATCAACCTCAACCATATCAAAGTTATTAGAAGAAAACGATCAAACTAATTTTGCTTCCATTAATTTATTGGAAATATAGGTTTATCTATATAACTATGCAGGCCAATATTTGTTCCACAACTGAATGATAGCTTAATTTAGCCTTAATTTGCTACCCTTTTACTCGTCACCCATTTTTTTTTCTTCTTCATTTAAAAAAATGCCATTTCATGTTTATTGCTGAAAATAGTGACACTGAAATCAGTGCTTTAAACTGTATTCAAACTTGTTCCAAAAATTGCAAGCCTCAAATAAAAGAAGTAGAAAGTCATACAGCTTATATAATATTTAGTTTGACCTCTTGAGGTTGATAATCAATATTTTCTGAGGTTAAGCACTTTATTTCACTGAAAAAAAAAGGAGAAAATGACTTTGACCTGCCCCCTCATTTTATTTTATTTTTCTTTCTTTTTTCTTTTCTCCCTTTTTCTGCCCAATTTGGAATGCCCAATTCTCAATGTGCTCTAGGTCCTCGTGGTGGTGTAGTGACTCACCTCAATCCGGGTGGCAGTAGACGAATCACAGTTGCCTCCGCATCTGAGACCGTCAGTCCGCACATCTTATCACGAGGCTTGTTGAGCGCGTTACCGTGTAGACATAGCACTTCACGCTATTCTCCACGGCATCCACGCACAAATCACTACGCGCCCCACCGAGACCCACTCGTGAATCCAGGGGTGGTAGTCAGCGTCTTTACTCGTTGAGCTACCCAGCCCCCTGTCCCTCCTTTTCTTTAAAAAAAACCCACCAATCTGTGTTCCAGCAAGACACTTACAATGGAAGTCAATGGGGTCAATGTTTGGAGGGTTTAAAGACAGAAATGTGAATCTTATAATTTTATAAATGCACTTACATTAATTTGTCTGTTAAAATTTGTGTATTATTTGAGCTGTAAAGTTGTTTAAATCATAATTTTTATAGTCGTTTTAGGGTTTTAGTTGTAAAAATTGTATATAAGTTTCCACAGATGTGGTTAGTAAGTGATTTTATGACAGTAAAATCATGTTAACACACATATTGTTTATGTCTTGTGTCTATACTTTTGAAACAGTGAGTATTTTAATGTTTACAGATTGATCTCATTGACTTCCATTGGAAGTGTCTCACTGGAACACACATTTGTGCTTTTTTTTTTTAAAGGAAAAGGAGGGATGGGTCGAAATTAATTTCTGTGTTAATCAATATTATGACACAAATGCTGTCGATTGAACTTAACTTGTACTAAACCTGGAATATTCCTTTAAGATTTTTTTCCATTGTGACATTATTTTCATGACATTTACTCACGTTTTATCTCCCCAATTCTCATTACCGCAACACGAAGAAAGTTATATATTATTTACATTTTATTTGTATTATTTTGGGGTTAAATATGACCATGCTTTTTCTTGACAGGTTTATGAGAATCACCCCATTATCTATGGTTTATGATTTTAAAAGGAAGTTGTGTATTGAAAAGCATAGACGATGTAAGTATTAGTTATGTAAGTTTCTCTTTTTAATAGACTTACATCAAGTCTGTGTATATTTTTCATTAGTGCATCATTCATCTGTCACAAAACAAAGACATATGTTTGCTCAAAGCTCAAAATATCTGGATCACTTCATGCTCTTCTTGAACACACAAACAGATTTTCTCTCACTGTGTGTTTATGTTGCAGCTGACCCCATGGCACAGTACTGGCGAGAGGATGCCACTATCTGTCCAGAGTCGCCTCTGCCGCATCTCGTTCACCCGCTCTCTGCCAACACGCACACCAGACTCTGGTACGCTACCAGGGGCGAGTGCACTTCCATGACAACTGTTTAGCAGGAGAGAGAGACAGGCAGGCGAGGAGAGAGGGAGACAGTTTATCTCACTCCGGGGAGAGATCTATGGGATATCTTCCAGCCAACATGCACATTAGAGAATGACAACTTTCAATGTGGTGGGCCTTTGAACACAAATACTATCAGGAGGACACTTGGCACTGAGGCATTGTGGGATCAGAGGGGATTAGACTGACAAAATGTGTATGTGTGTTTCTGCAAGTAATAGATGCACCTTTAACAGTGCCTCTCTTTACCTTTACAGCAATGATGTCACATGCTCTACAAAGCTTGACAGTGCAGAGAAAATTTTTTACTTTCTTTCTCGCCGAGTGGCCCATAACGCTAAACCAGGTATTAATGAATCTAATCTGACAATTAGTGGTGTTTATTAAGGCAAGCATCACTATAACTATTTATTATACTAAAGGCGACATTACTGAAAAGTAATCACTTACATCATTTTTCAAGAATACATGTTTCTACAAAACTGTAAAAATACCTAAAAACTGTACATAATGAAATAAAACTAATGGTAATTAGTGTTCTCTGTTCATGTTCATAGATGCAGTACTGGAGTGTTTAGGGGGCCGGTGGGAGTTGCATTGCTCCTTCATCAGTAGGTCAGACACATTATATGAGCTGTATACCAACAGCAAGAGACAGAGGGATGTTCATCTTCAGGACAGAGCAGGTATACAGCCTGTCCATATGATAACCACATTTAGTGCATTTTTAAAATATGTTTTTGTAATGATGAGTACGTAGAGAGATGAATTATAGTGATCTGGGTTATTCGTTGTCATATTCATAATCATCATCATCATCATCATAAGTCTTTAAGATATGGGTGCTAAAAGACAGTTTGGTGTGCATGAGACGAGCCTCAACAGATCAGTCCTCAGAAACCGTCTAAAGAAATTAGAAATAGTCGACTCCACTAAAAGTCACCGCATAATTCACTGCACAGGACTGTTTGTTTACACTAGTGTTCATTACAATACTCATAAAATATGTAGGATAATAACTTGTGATCATTATTACCAGGACCAACCACGTCCATAGGGGGAGGGTCCATAATAAACAAGTAGATCACAACTTCTGAAGCAATGTGCTTAATATCAAATCAGCACGGGACTGGCAAACATCAATCCATGCCATTGTAATTCGAATGGGACGTTGGATTGAATTCCAGGGAACTGATCAAATAAAAATAAAATGTACATTTTCATAATCTTATCCAGGGCCACACAAACCCTTGGTCTGGCCTTGATAATTGCTTTATAAATAATGCAAACGGGAAGATGTAGAATTCATGGCATTATGGTGATCATGATTAATAAACCTGCTGTATCTGGTGTTATTATACAGAATAAGCCATACAGAGAAAAGGCTGCTTTATTCTACATGGAGCGGGGTGCACCCTCACAGGCACCACCATGTGGAGATCACATGACCAGCCAAATATTACTCACTTTATCTCAGTAATCTCCCTGTTATCAGAGACTTTCAAATGAGGGCTCAATAAATGAAAACGCTTGCTTTTGCGTGATGCTGCATCAACACCATTAGAGGGCAACAGTGCCCACCCACTTTTTCAGCCATCTTGATTCCGGAAGTATTTTTCCCAATCATTTGTACCATATGGATTTCATAAAATTGGTCATAAAAGAGTTGTAAGCCATTAACAAAACTAAACAGCTCCGAGGTGAATCACAACATTACAAACTTTGATTTGAAGCACAAAAGTAGTAGAAAATTGGACAAAAAGACAAAGATAAAAGACTGAGTACTTAACGTCTTTAAAGGTGCTTTAAGTGATTTCAGCCGTCCTACTTCCAGGAGACTGTGCCATTGGATTAGCCACGGCCCCTCTTTCCAAACTCCTGCACTCCAAAGATACCAAATTAGCTTCATTGAGACCGATATTGAGCAGAACAAAAAACAACAGCAGCAAAATAGCGCCCTCAACTGACTACTGTTATGAACAACATGGCAGTAAATCTCAATAATTCGCTGCAACTACAATACTATGAGAACATGCAAAATGATTGACAGGTCAAAAGTGTCTTTGACTGTGGACACATTTTTGTTTGCTGTTTACAGAGTTTAGAGCTGTCACAGAGACCGGTGAGATATCTCACAACACTTATTTCATTAATATCTTTCAGGGAGTAGAGACATTTTTCACATACTTTTCCATGAAAAAATCACTTACAGCAACTTTAATGAGGGAATGAACTACAATGCCATGAAGCATTGCGAATGACATAATTGAATTAAAGGCGATGGAAAAATATAGTCTATTGATTTAAAGTTGTTGATTATTAGTGTAGAAATAATATATTTAGATTTTATTACAAAATATTCATATATATATATATATATATATATATATATACATATATATAAGTAGTTTGAGAGTGTAGGGAGAGTGACTTGATTGTGTCATTCACACTGCATCATAAGAGTAGGCGGAGCTGCAGAGCTCTTCTCAGATAGGTGGACCTTTCTATTCAGGATTATGGGTAGTGTAGTTCTTCACCAGGAATTCTGCTGTTAAAAATGTTTATTTATTTATTTATTTATTTTATTATTATTATTTTATGAATTTGAAATAATGCAGACTGATAGTTTCAATACCATCGATGAGCAACCTCAGAGTTCACAGTAGGTCTGTCTTTAAAGGTTTATAAATTATCATTAAAAATTACTTCCCTACTTCTAGAAGCGCTCTATAGGTGTCAGAAGACCTCCATCATATCAGCCAAAAAAATAAACAAAATTTAAATAAAAAAAATTATCGAGTGCACCTTTAAAGGGATAGTTAAAATAAAATGCTTCCATCATTTACTCATTCATGTTGTTCTGAACCCGTATGACATTCTTTCTTCTGCGGAAGACCAAAAGGAGATGTCAGGCAGAATAACAGCCTCCGTCTCTGTTCACTTGCATTGTATGGAAAAAAAGATGCAATAAAAATAAAAGTTGTCATTCCCTTTAACAGACTGTTTATCACAGAGTTTGTGAAACAGGCAGACACATTTTGAAAAAGTGAAGTTAAAAAATGAAACAGATCCCGTCTGCTGTGTTGTAATACTGCAGTCAGTAGGAAATGCAGCAGAGCTGAAAGTTCTCCGTGTAGGACCGGGAGAGGTCTGCTCCACCAGAAGTGGAATCTCACTGGCCCACTGACCCTCAGGCTGTCTGTCAAAGAGCCCTCCATCACTAAAGAGGGTATATTTACCATAATATAGCAGTCATCATAACTTGAATTTGCCATTAGTCAGTGATGTAAGTGATGTAAGAGTCTCCGCTCCGCTCCAGCTCTGTCATTTGCCCTGCGGACGCTCTATGACCCAGAGGAACGCCCTGATGATTGGGGAGAGGGCGTAATCGCCACTGCTGCTCTGCTGGGCATGTCAGACCTCTTCCACAAGTGAGTGTACACATTCATGCTGCTATGTGAGCAGTTATTTGCCTTAAACATGTTAACACATGATTTCAAATCAGATATTTTACAATGTCATGATGAACGTTATTGCACTGACATATCTACTGGGTCCTGTAGAGTAGACTGGCAGCAACTGTAGCATTTTTCAATCACATACAATGAGTGAACACACTAAGCACATGCTACTGTAAGTGTAGGCCATTAAAGTGATTTTTTATGTCTAGTATTTTTTCTTTACTCTCTCTAAAATTATAATGCATTTTTATTTAAACGTATATCTATGTTAGCACCATTAAAGAAATAGTTCACCCAAAAATGAAAATTCTCTCATCATTTACCAACCCTCACGCCATCCCAGATGTGTATGACTTCCTTTCTCCAGCAGAACACGTTTAAAGAAAAAGAGAACAATATCTCAGCTCAGTAGGTCCTTATAATGGATGTGGATAACACGATATTTGATGCTCCAAAAAGCACAGACAATCAGCATTAACGTCATCCATACGACTCCAGTGGTTAAATGAATGTCTTATAAAGCGATACGATCGCTTTTGGTGCGAAACAAAAAAAATCTATATTTAGGTGCTTTTTATCTATAAATCATCGCATCCTGTAAGCGGCAGTATGGGCATTCATGAGAGGGCGGCGTTCACATGGTCTTTCCAGCGATGGCATGGCAAATTTCCATTCGTTGCAGCAGATGCTCTCTACCTGTGTTGGCACTGCCTGGCATTGCCTAAATGTGCACCACCACGTCTCCTGAGCTCTCTGTCTCTGTGAGGCTTGTTGGTCCAGCCTCCTCCAACTCCCTGTCCTCCTGTTCTGAGTACTCGGGTTCAAATATATATGGCTGTGCAAAAACTTGTATCTCCTCTTCTCTTAAATGAAAATCTTATGACATCGGCGTTCAGTCTGTATAGTGTTCCTCCTACTCGGTTGTAAACAGCGCTGCTCTTCCGGGTGTATCGCATATGCATCACTTTTCACGTGAACATGCCAACGGCAATACGTCACACGAGAGACCACACGACCTCGGCCCTCTCGTGAACGCACATACTGCTGCTTAATGGAAGCGTTTATTTATAGTTAAAAAGTATTTAAATATTGATATTTTTAGCACCAAAAGTGATCGTATAAGACATTCATTTAACCACTAGTCATATGGATGACGTTAATGCTGATTGTCTGTGATTTTTGGGGCATCAAAAATAGTGTTACCATCCACATCCATTATAAGGACCTACTGAGCCGAGATATTTTTCTATTTTTCTATTTCTATTTTATAACAATACATTTTATAAGTATAAATGTGGATGTATTATATACAGTAAATGTATATATATGAATGTAAGGTTATTTAAATACATTCTATGTATTTACACAAGTATATTGTGCCATCTTACTTGAACCCCGTGATCAGCGCGACACAAACGTTGTCTGTGTCTGATGATGTGGCAGGGTATTCCAAATGAACAAATTTTGTCAAGTGAAGTGGACTTCAGCAGATACAGTATCCCATGCCCAGTGAGTAGGGAGCAGTGAACACTGTGCAGAGACCCTGCGGATTGGAACGCACATTATTTCATTAAAAATATCTAGCTGAAGACCATTCTTGACTCACCAGCTGATCAATATATTCAAAGTCCCTTTCATTGCAAGTCAGTCCACCTGGCTCAGTAAAATCTGACAACAGTGGTATCATAAACTGTGCTTCTTTAGTTCAGATCACACTAAAAATGCTATTTTACATGCTGGAATATTTAATGCTTTCTCCTAAAAGGTGATTGGCTAATTTTCCTGTAAGGCAGGACTACATCTGCCATATTGGGCATTCCAATTTCTCCCATTCATTTTAATAAAAGTGCTCTGTCTCAGGCTAAACAGTCTCTGATATATTTTAGTAAAAAAGGATTTGACCCATTTCCAATAATTATAATGTAGGTCACACTTAGACTTTAAAGACTCACATATTATGCCTATTCCAGGCAGTTAAAATAATTTGTAATTCGTAATGTAATTTGTTACCATGTAAAGGCAACCACTGTTCAGTAGCATAAATAAGTATTAAAACGATTGTATTATTTCTTTAAAGTGTTATTTGAAATACAGTGGATTAACTGAGTTCTTAAGTGTTACAATCACCTCCATAATAACCTCTGATGATACAGTCTCTCTGAATTCTTGTATTAAACTGAATATTGTGATCACATCTTTATGAATGTTAATATGGTCCTTTTACTCACAGTCAGTGTTGGGTAAGTTACTCAAGAAAAGTAACTGATTACAAATGACTTATTACTTCTCTAAAATATAATCAGATTACTTAACTGAATACTTAATCTAAAAAGTAATCACATTTCTGATTATTTTACTTTTAAGTTAATTTCTAAATCACTTTTCCTACAAGTTTTCCGTTTAAATTGAAAATGTCTATATTTCCTCATTCATTGTCCCACACCCTTCAGCTGTCACTGAAACTAACACATGTACATGTGAATTCATATTTTAAATGTATTATATGTATTACTTTAGCACAAGTAATGTATTTAAAAGTTATTAATTTAATTGAAAGTCAGTAATCTGATTACAAGAATTTAAAATGTAATGTAATACCTTTTTGACTTAAAAAGTAATTTTATTACAGTAACTAATTGCTTTGTAATCGGATACACCCAACACTGCTCGCAGCACATATGTATGATTATTAGAGCAAAATATGGCAGGTAGATTTGAGTAGTCTTTGATTTCTGAAGAGAAAAAAAAGAATTGCCGCCAGTCCAAATAACGAAAGTGAAACGCATGATTCCTGACCCTCTCTACTACACACATGTTTACTCTATGTGTGTGTATAATGTTTCATATTAAATGATTAACGCTCCGTAAGTCCACACCCCTCTTTCTAGAGAAATTTGTGGTTCAATTCCAGATGGATTCATAACAGGATGTTGGGTGGAATTGGATGAGTTGACGCTGCACTGATGCCAGTCACTGCATTTATTTTCCCCATTAAACCTGATTCCACCCTACTGTGTTTCAAAGACAAAATGCATTACATCACAATTCTTTACTCCCTTGGCCGTGGGTGTGTCAATTTGTACGCTGTAAAGCAAACATTTTACCCAAACATGTTGAGTTTCGGTATGTCACATGTCAGATATGGTATTCTTTTTATTTTATTGTGACTGACAAATGTATATGATTGACAGGTGTCTTAAAGAGATGTTGATGAATATCTCAGCTTCAACTGTGTGCAGTTTTCATCAGGTGTCCTGTAAGGTAAAAATCTTATTCTCACATGTGGAGTTTTTGACTGTGACCAGCAGATGGAGACTTTGGACTGCATTTTCTGTGTGTAAATCTGTCTGTGTGTTCTTCAGTTTAAAGACACGGGTCTGCAGAGAGCTTGTGAGCGCTGGTTAGAGCTGTTCTTAGTCACCGAGCTCTGCTATCACATCAAACTCAAAGACTTGACCTTTGATCTCCTGCTCAAGACTCTGTGTTCTCCAAGGTCTCATACTTTTTCTTTTTGACCTCTTCAAATGAGTCAGTGACAAATCACAATCATACATTTTGAAAAGCAGGTTGTTGTGTTATGATGTGTTTGGAGTTAATCTCATGAAGCCTGTCAAGAGTAAGGTCATATTTCTCCACAAAATGTATTTTGTTATTTTTTTAGGACTTTTAGGTTTTGCATTCAGTTTATATCTCATTACTGTAACAGGGGTTTATTTGAAATTCTCTTTATTCTAAATGATAATTCTCTTATAAATTTGAACTTTATTCTCATTACTGTAAAGTCAGGTACAACAAATACTGCCTTGGTGTATAATTACTTTACTGGTTAAATAATATATCAATATATTAACTAACAGCAGTGTTACAGAGAATTTTTTCCACACCATAGTATCAATAACAATTTGGGGCGCAAATGTGCGTATTGCGATGAAAATAAGGTCACAGTGTCAGAAAATAACTTCTACATTAAGGGGCAATATTGGTCCTCTGGATTTGATTTTCAGGGGTATTTTGACCTTCATGAGAGGTATATTTTATTTCGAACCAAAATGTGTCAAATACATAAATATAATCAAATCATTAAAACAAATTCTCAACATTGAGAATGTATTACCATTAGCCTAAGATATAATATGTATAACGAGGACTTTAATAAAATATTAGAACTATAGCAGATATTAAATCTAAAAAAAATAAAAAGAAGAAATCATTACGAGGGCATTTTTTGCCCTCACATTTAGAAATTTGGTGGCATTTTCGTCACATTTATAACATTATTGCCCTGAGACCCCCTAGATTTGTGAGCCTGGTCACAATGCAGAACAGGCTTCATTTTCTCTCTGTAAAATATACTTTTATATCAATGCTCTTAACAGGCTTTGTGGGATTCACTCCATTACATGTTTGTGCTTTACCATATTAAAGTACTTTGAACCATACATGTAATGATGTGCAGAATGATGAGTCAAGAGTACAGGATCTAAACACAGCAGTTTTAATAAAAATGCAGAACAAACTTTGGAAACAAGAAACAAAAGAAACCGAAATCCACACGCTACAGCCTGAAAGGAAAACTGACAATGAATACTGGGGAACATGGGGACTAAATACACAGACAAATAATGATGAAATGAGGGACATCTGACACTAATGAATACAAGGACCAATGAAAAAAACAAAAACACTACAAAACCCATAAACCAACTAAAGACAAGGAAACAATGTGGTGACCTCTGGTGGTCGTCAGGATAATCATTACAGTATATAAAATACTACAAAATACCAAAACACCGCAGGAAGTAACATCTGTGTATTGGAATTATACATTTAATATAAGCTCCCAACCATCCAGGTGTATTCAGTAATATTCTCTGCTATGAATCACTTCATTATTATTATTATTATTATTATTATTATTATTATTATTATTATTATATTAACTTTAAATTGCTTAAACCCATCAAAGTAAATCAACAGCAGTGTTAACCCTAACCCTTACACAAAGAAAGTAATCAGCTACAAATTACTTCTCTAAAATAATAATCAGATTACTTTACAGATTACTTCAAAACATTACTAATTACTTTACTTTTAAGTTACTTTCTAAAACACTTCTCACAGAAAGATTTTTGTTTTTCCTCCTCAACAAATTCAAAATAATGTCTGTATTTCCTCGTTCATTGTTGCACACAAGTAATACACTCATTATGTTTCTATTATTTTTGAAGTAAGTAATCCAAGGATTGTATAATTAACGTGATTAAAAAAAAAGAAATCTGTAAATGCCCAGCAAACAGGGGACGTCCCCTGGATGTTGCGAACGTCCACTTAGGTCCGCATTTGGTCTGCTTTGTAACGTTAGCTAGCAGACTTTCCGAGGACATTCCGAACGTTCGCTACAAGTCCAATTTTTGTCCGGGCCAGAGTTTGCGACCGTCCCTATATTGTCCCTCATCTGACATTTCCATTACAACACTTGCAAAACCCATTCGCCCATGTGTTCCCTTTTATCATCAGACCTGACACCTTGCAACTCAGACAAAGGAAAAATTAAACTAACCCAGCTAACAAAAAAAGGTCCTCAGAACGTCCCCTAAACGTCCTGAATGGACGTCCTGTGAACGTCCCCTTGAATGTCCGGAGGACGGCAAGAGGACCCTACACATGGACGTTCGTGGGACGTTCGTAGAGGTCACTTAGGGGACGTTCTGAGGACCTTTTTTTGTTAGCTGGGTGTAATCTGATTACAAGAATTGAAAATGTAATGGACTAAAGGTAATTATTTGACCATAACAAATGACTTTGTAATCAAATAACAGTGATGAACAGGACATTAATATGGTCATTTTGTCTCTTTGTGTGCAGACTGTTTACATGTAGTGAATATGATGTGTTGAGAGCAGTGCTGTATTGGCTTTTCCTGCAGTTAAACCCCCTTAGACAGACACTACCTTCTCATAGCGCCATCATCAACTTCTTCTCCAGGTGGACATTTATTACAGTTTCACACTTATATTGTCAGTTATCACCCACCCATCCTAAGCACAACAGACCAGATGGCACTATTGTTGTATAATTCCAGAAATTATGTGAAACTGCATTTGTTATGGACATTAATTCAGTCATGGCACATGTGTGGTTTATTGTGTACATAAGGAATGACTGTTTTGATGTACATAATATGTTTTATCATGTATTTATACTTCATATGCTTTACTTACAATATAGAAGTCTGTTGGGCAAGTTATTGCACTGGGATTAATGTTGAAATACACTCTGTTATAAATGTATAGCCATAAGACTTGAAAATTATATGTGTTAACATGAGACTAGTGTGATAAATTTGCTTTAAATTTAAAATGTACTAACCTTGTTTGTGCAAAGTTCTATCTACTGTTTAAACTCCTGTCACGACCATGTAAAGCCTTTAAACTTGGTAACATTGACACGATACACACAAGGATACCAGAAAGCGACATGACACAACTGTCTGTAAAGTATAAAGTGCGACATTGCCGCCCACTTTTCAGCCGTCGGGGTTCCGGAAGTGTTTTTCCCATTCATTTCTTCCATAGGGATTTCATAAAATCCTTCATAAAAAGGTGAATCACAATACTACAAACTTTGATTTGAAGTAAAAACATATTCAAAATCAGACAAAAATCAGACAAAAACACAAAGGTACAAGACTGTGTACTTAACGTCTTTAATGAGGGAATGAACTACAATCCCATTAAGCATTGCAAATGATGTAATCCAACTAAGAACTAATAAAAAATATAAAACTATTGTTTTAAAATTGTTGATTATAGGCATAAAAACAATAGATTTTAATTTTATTGCAATATATTTAGATATATACAGTACATATACAGTATATAAGTAGTTTGAGAGTGTAGGGAGAGCGACTCGATTGTGTCATTCACACTGCATCATAAGAGTGGGCGGGGCTGCAGAGCCCTTCTCTGATTGGTGGACCTTTCTATTTAGGATTATGGGTAGTGTAGTTCTTCACCAGGAATTCTGCTATTTAAAGAGATAGTTCACCCAAACATCCCCTCATGCCATCCCAGATGTGTATGACTTTCTTTTGTTGAACACAAACTAAGATTTTTGAAGAATATTTCAGCTCTGTATGTCCTCACATATCAAATGAATGGGCTCCAAAAGGCAGATAAAGTCAGCATAAACATAATCCATCAGACTCCACTGGTTTAATCAATGGTACTTCTGAAGCAATCCAGTTGGTTTTGGGTGAGTACAGACCAAAATGTAACTCCTTATTCACTGTACATCTTGTCATTGCAGTCTCTAGGCACTATCATGATTTCAAGCTCGATTACACTTCCTAGTGCTTGATGCATGCGCAGAGCGCTAGATGGCGCTATAGGAAGCATAATTATGCTTGAAATCATTGCTAAGGAGATTGCTGTCAAGATATACATTGAAAAAGGAGTTATATTTTGGTCTGTTCTCACCCAAAACCAACCGGATCACTTCTGAAGACATGGATTAAACCACTGGAGTCTGATGGATTATGTTTATGCTGAGGTTATGTGCTTTTTGGAGTTTCAAAGTTCTGGCCACCATTCACTTGCATTACATGGACCTACAGAGCTGAAATATTCTTGTTAAAATCTTCATTTGTGTTCAGCAGAAGAACACAAGAAGTTGAAATAATGCAGACTGATGTGTTCGACAGAAACATATATCATTGATTAACAACCTCAGAGCTCACGGTAGGTCTGTCTTTAAAGGTTTATAAGTCATCATTAATATTCAATTTGTCTATGGAGAAAATGAATGGGATTTTTTCTTCCGGAACAGACTGTTGTGTTCTATTGATTACTTGATGCTGTCCATCCATAGAGCTTTAGTTGTACTGTAACAACATCATTCTTTTAATGACATCTCTCCATCATGTTTCTGTTTTAGGGACACAAGAGTTTTCTTGGAACAGCCTCTGGGACAAAAATACATCGCTATCTTCCAAGCTCTTCGCCTGCATGGCATTACCGAATGTACGTATTTGATGCTAACACTGTTTGCAATGGATGGACTTCTTCAAAAACAATGTTAAAAGAAGGCATGCATTCTCTGATTTTTCTAAAATCTCTTCTCTGATTTGGATGACCACTGGTTGTCTTAACTAAAAACAGACAATCTGGTAAAGAGACCACGTCATAAATACTCCTACCCAAAAGACATAACAACCGTATCAGCTACTAGCAGCACATCTCACAAACACATGCACACTACTGTATTACACTGGTGATGTGTGATGTTAAAATACATTCAGAATCAGAATTAGAATAGTTTTATTAGCCAGGTAAGATTACTCTTACAAGGAATTTGACGTGGCAGTTGTAGACAGAGGACATACATTAAGATAGACAAACCTACTTATAAGTACAGACATGTAATACAATATAGTAAATACAAATATGTGTGAATACATAGATAGAGAAAAGCAAAGATGTGCAACAGTGTATAGCATATATACGATTACATCAATATGTATGTACTGTATGTATGGACAAAAAGTGCAAGTGCAGACGTACAGATATACACAAAAAATGGCCTATGATATTAGAAAGTGCAGCACCACCTATGTTCTTATGTGTTCAGCAAAGATACAGTTCTATACTTGTGTCTTGTTGTTTTTGTTCTAATGGACCTGAATCTCCTTCCTGATGGAAGAGGCTGGAAAATACAGTGGGCAGGATGTAAAGAGTCCTTGGTTATTTTAATTGCTCTCTTTCTGCAACGGGCCTCATACAGATCTTTGATAGAAGGCAAACTACAGCCAATGATCTTTTCAGCAGTCCTGATGATGCCCTGGAGTTTCATCCTCTCACATGTGGTAATTGATCCAAATGACACAGTAAAGGATGAAGTGAGGACAGATTCTATGATGGCTGTATAGAATTGTATCATCAGTGCTTGTGGGAGGTTGAACTTTCTTAGCTGCCGCAAGAAGTACATCCTTTGCTGTGCCTTCTTAGTGATGGACGCAGTGTTATTGTCCCATTTTAGGTCATGGAAGATTATTGTCCCTAGAAATTTGAGGGATTTTTGACTGCAACAGGTGATCCATTGATGACTAGTGGGAGTGAGGGTGGGGGTGATCTTCTAAAGTCTACAATCCTACAGCGTTCAGCTCTAGGTTGTTAGCGCTGCACCAGGACGCCAGCCGTTCCACCTCCTGTCTCTGTGCAGACTCATCGTGGTTTCTAATGAGGCAGTTGAACATTGTATCATCTGCAAACTTTAAGAGCTTAACAGAGGGGTCCTTAGAAGTGCAGTCATTGGTATATAAAGAGTAGAGCAGCGGAGCGAGTACACAGCCCTGTGGTGCCCCAGTGCTGAGAGTCAATGAGTCAGAGGTGTATTTGCCTAGTTTCACATACTGCTTCCAATTTGTCAGAAGTCAGTGATCCAGAGACAGATGGAGTCTTGCACAGCCTGCTGGGCCAACTTGGTTTGTAAAAGCTTGGGAATTGATTGTATTAAAAGCAGAACTGAAGTCTACAAAAAAACTAAATCCTAACATACGGTCCAGTATTATCCAGATGTTGTAAGATGTAGTGCAGGCTCATGTTCACAGTGTCCTCTGCTGACCTGTTGGCTCTGTAAGCAAACTGCAAAGGGTCTGGCCAGGGGTCCATGATAGTTTTAAGATAAGAAAGCACAAGTCTCTCAAAGGTCTTCATGACCACCGAAGTCAAAGAAACTGGTCTGTAGTCATTTAGGCATGAGATCCTTTGCTTTTTCGGTACTGGGACAACTCAGGCGCGGACTGGCCATTGGGAGAACCGGGACTTTTCCCTGTTGGCCAGGCACCGCATGGGCTGCCGCGTTATGCAGAATGCGCCACAAAACGGCACCGCGATATGCAGAAGGGGGCAGCGATATGCAGAAAAGGACAGCAACCCTCGCAATTTGCTCAACCAACATATGCTGCACGGCACGCACACAGGCTTGTGGTGGAATATACTGTACACACCGACTAGAATGAAAGAGGCAAATTTGCGTGGCGAGTAGAAGGGTTTACAGTTTATGAAAAATAAACATATTCTCCTATCCCAATCTAATATACAACTATGAGTAAACTATTAGTTGGTTGACCTGAAGAGTGTAAACGCTTTGAGCAACCTGACATGTAAGTTTGGGGCGTGTGTACCTGTTTGTCAATGGCTATGATCAGAAAAGCATTCTCACAGACTTCTTATAAAGTATGTATACTGTGCACGGGACACCCGGAGACCTAGTTCAAGTTTGGAATGGCATACCACCATACTACTCTTACTATTTATACCATATGGCAGAAGTAGTAAGATAAGTATGAGTAGTATGCCATTCTGAACTCATGAACACGTGCAGTATACAACCTGAGCACACTGTGTGGCATACTTTATCCCACATTGCAATGCACTCGACCTTCCTTTTCCAGTGTGATGAATGAACCAGGAATATGTTTAATATCTAGACATTTTAAGGTTATCTTTAGATGAAAAAATTTGATTAGAAATGCAAAATAAAGTTTTTATTTCCAATTTTATGTGTTGAGTTGTGCTGGTTGTGTGTCAGGGCCGCATCTACAGGAGCTGCAAAACATCAGAGTGTTTCCTCAATCCTGCCTTCTGCACATCCTGTCCAAACACTACCACACTGTGAGTGTCTATACAGACCACAAACACCAGCTTCAACACATACTGCACAAATCATGGGCTTAATCAGTAGCCGTAAACAGTCTTGTTTTCCAGCCAGAATATCTAAGCATCCTTAAAACAAGATACACGGTGTAAGGAAAATTGTAACAAGTGACTTTTTCTTACCCTATTGGCAAAAAGATTGTTCTCGTTATAAGCGTAAACCTCACTTAAAACTGGAAAACAAGACAAAAAGTACTGATTACAAAAGTGCCATTTTGCATTCCAGAGGCATTATATTTCATGAGCTGCTCATGGTTAGACGCAGCATTGCTGATTGTTTTGTACAGAGTGAGAACTAATTCATTAGCTTCATTTTAAGCTGAAAAATCTGTGATTTATTTCCTGTAGCTTTACAGTGGGGGTGACACGGCTGTTACTGACTTCTCCAAACAAGCGGTCCGGTTCGGAATGATTGTGGACAGGGTGTGGTACACTTTCAAGCCATTTGTAATGTCATTATGATCCAGTTCTTAGATGTCGAGCATTACACCCATAATGCCTTTCTGTCCTTAAATCACACGCTTTTCTGTTGCTCAGATACAACCTGATTAAATATGACAATTACAAGATGGCAAAATTTAATCCATGCTTAGCCTTTCATTGTTTGCTTTTAGTGCAAAAGTGTTTTGTGTTTATGTGCTTTTCACTGTTACACTGTAGGAACAGGATTGCTGTACTCAGACCATCAGCCTCTATGGCTTTTACTTTCTTCTAAAGGCTGCTAAAGTGTGCAAAGCAGATACATACAGCTTCTCCATTGAGGTCAGAGCACTCACAGCTTCATAAATGTCCACCCATCAAGGCCTTTCATCACATCTTGATGTTTTATCCAATGTCTTCAACAGATGGCACAGTGAGATCCATGATATTTCCATTGTGTTTAAAGGAATAGTTCACCCAAAAATGATAATTCTCTTATCATTTCCTCAGTCTCATGCCGTCTCAAACTCATATAACTTTCTTTGTTTTGTGGAACACAATTGAAGATATTTTAAAAGATCTATAAGGTGTTTTTGTTCATACAATGCAAGTCAATGGGGTCCAACACTTAAAACTCAAAAAAGTACATAAAGTCATCATAAAGGTAATCCATACTACTCCAGTAATTTAATCCATGTCTTCTGAAGCAATATAATCGCTTTGGGGATTAGCGGGAAAAAATCCCCTCCACCTTAGCTCTCAAATCACATTTTCACTTGTGTACATTACAATTTGGGCAGCCAAACCTGGAAGGACAAGTCTTGTTGCAATCATGCACCATATTTGACTGTATGCATGTGTGATTTTTCTCGAAGAAATAGAAGTTTAAAAAAAATATGATAACTGAATTTTCAGTTTTGGGTGAACTATTACGTCAAATATGGATTTCCCTATACCATCTGTCGCTCTTTCTCCATGTAGAGGTTAAGACACTGGGACACGGCTCTGTCACAGTCTTTTATTGTGACTCGTCCATTCTGTATGAGGTCTGAACGTTTAGTGTGCTATCAGATCACAGTGCAAAGCTACGCCAGCGGCACATGGCAAGAGCACAGCAGTGGACCTGTCAATCAAGAGTTTGGCTTATGTAAACGCCGCTGTAGGAGCAAGGTACATACACACACATTTAATGAGACAATGACAACAATACACTTCATGACAGATGCCTCTGGGCTAAATTTGTGTTATTTGTCTTTTTTAACAGTTGTTTCAAATTGAGAAACTTTCTGCACCCATCCTGGTGATGTTTGCTTTGACATTCCCATTGTGATGTTTAGAATGTCTCCACTTACATAAAACACACACACACTTACGGTCACTAAATTATACATAGGTAATGCACTTGCTTGAAATGCACAATTCATTATTGATCCATGCAAACTTTTCTAAAGATAGATGCTACTTGATTGCCCCCATTACAGTCAATTAAAATGTCTATGGTATGCATGAAAAGTACAAGTACAGTGTAAATAAAGGATATTTTACTCAACAAATATACTTTGGATCCAGAGCAGGGCAGTACACATACTGGTGCTGGTGATGCAAAAAATATATTAGCACACAGAAGAGTGCAGTCAATTTCTTTTCTATTATTTGATTACCGTAAACTGCACTACGGACCTTAAAGTGATCCTGGAATATGTTTCAGTCACAATTATGCACATTATGCAGTATAGAGATCAGGCAAGATGTAATTATTGAAACATGCCTGTTGATATTGTAACTAAAATATTCCCAAATTAATGTAATTGATATTGCATCAAATAAAAGCCCTTCAATTTTATTGGTAGCTTAACAGTCTACAGTATTTAATAATTAGGGGCCAAGCACTGAAAGTGCATATGCACCTGTTGTATTCATTAGTGTTCTTCTTCTTCCGCCTTTGAAGTCTATGGCAGCCCATAGAATCATACCTATAACTAACCCAAATGTGAGGTCTCTAACTCAAACCTTCTAGTGCCACCAACTGTTCAAAGTTGCACATATGTTTATGCTTATTACTTTTGAACTGTAAGAAATAGAATCAAAATTATTTTTTCCTTGGATTCCTTGGCTCATGCAGAATGCAGATCGCGGTTGCAATTTCTGCCCAACTACATTTTACACCATTTTACATTTTCTGAAAAAAACTATTTTATCAAACTTCACCTATGCCAGAAATCCGATTTGCACGAAATTTGGTGTGTATAATCTAGGGACACTCGACACTCGAAAAATGTATCAAAAGCTTTTTGATAGACAAAACGGTTCTTGAATAGCACACCAACTAATTTGATGGCAAGTCACCAAAAAGTATCCGTATTTTCATGAAACTTTGTGTGTCATAATGACCCAACCCTTACCTCACCATGTAAAGTTGGTGACAGCGCCACCTATTGGTCAAAAGTTATAATTAATTGTATTTTAAAGCTGCGTAATTGCCATTATTGATTGAGTACATAAACAATCAGTGTTCAAAACAGTGTCCTTACCTTACCCTGATTCACTACTATAAGCCTGCAAAAATGATTTGTATTTTGAGCTGTCGGGTTCGATTTGGCGTGAAATCGCTGGCTTATGACGTACATCCTTGCGTCATTACACCATGTTTGCACACACAGGAAAGAAGTGCCGGCTGTCTCATGTTCCGGCTGGAGAAACTAACTACACTGTTCAGCTCAGTTCAGTCACACTCACACAGTTCAGGACATCATCACTGCACTCTAGATGGATGTTTATCTGTTATTCATTTGGTGAAGCTGTTTACCTGCTATAATGCTGGGATATGTTTTCTGGAAGGGTTGTAGAAGCTTATATTGCTTGTCATGCTTTTATGAATTGAACATTACTCGTGTGTTAACCGATCGCAATGTATCTACATTGTCCGGTGAAGTTACTGTGACATGTTTAATATGTATGACTTCTGAAATTGACTTCTTGTTATTGTTATTTTTATATTTAAGCTTATTATTTACGTTTAATAAAGTATATTTTATCCCCATCATTACTGAATCCTCATTTTATGTTTTTAGTTTATGTGATATTGTGTACATTCATAGACATACTATTGTAATAACTGAGGCTGGACAATACAGTATAAAAAATAATAAAGAAATAATAAAGTCTTCTATTAAACTCGTATCAGCCATATCACGAGTTTAACCTCCTAAATTGAAAACTGTAGTACAATTCAAAAATTAGTAGTAGATAAAACACTTGAATAATTATATTAAGATATACTGGTGGTGGCTGAGGAGAGTCCCCTGTTCTCTGTTTAAAAGTGCATTGAGTGTAGTGTCAGAAAAGAGATTTAAGAGTAAAATTCAATCAAATATGTAAATAAGAGTGTTGTTTATCTTCATCAAAGCAAGTGATATTTCTGTTTCAAATGTTTAAACATATAACATAATATCAACATGAAAATAGCACGTAACGATTCCGGCTCCAGTCATGTTCACACATAGACGATGTCCAGTTAAGTTCAAACTGGGAGATTCATCCGCCAGAAGAGCAGTGTCAAAACACGACTGACGTTATGTATTCTTGCAATTTTAAGTTTCAAACACAGATGTCGCTTGAGAGCACAAAGTTCCGTAGTGCAGCTTTAATTTTTAGCAGTTCTACCTATGTTTTTATGCTGCTTTTCTGAAAGTCATAATCAGTGATTTTGAGTGACACTTCCATACACGCCATTGGTGTGCTTGTCCGGTGAACTTCTGAAGGGGGGGTTCACCCAGGGCACCATACAAGCTAGAACTGCCACTGCTGACCCTGATCCACTATATTATTATTTTACAATGAAATATTTAACATGTGCATGTTGCTTTAAAAAATAAAATAAAATAAAATAAATAAATGTATTTGGTCAGAATACATTATTACTTTTGAATGGCTGTCAATGGATAAAGATGCTTTTTGCCCTGATAATGGTGTAATTCTGATATCTACAGTACCAGCAGGGCTTGACCATACATACCAGCAAAACACTGAAACTTCGGGTTATCCATATTTTCCATGCTAACAGAACATTTTGCACACTGTGTACAGTACACCTACTGCATACTGCAAAAATTATAAGAGTAGTATTCTGTTCTGAACATAGCCTACGGCACATGGGATTTATGCAGAAATTATCTTCTCAAAGAACATCCTCTGTCACCTTAATTTGAATGTTGTTAAAATCTTTAAAATGTTTAATGCATTTAAATGCATTTAAACTCTTTTCTGAAGCTCTTTCCTCTGAATATGTACAGTAGATCTGACAGATTGTCCATGTCAAACCTGTCGTCATTTGACTCATGCAGCCTAAAAATAGTTGCCCTGCTGTTTAAATATATTGCATTGCTATTGTTTTCAAGGGCTGCAAATTGAGGGAAGAGGAAGCGTGATTTGTGTGGTGCGCGCTGTGTTTTCACATTGGCAAACTGCCACTGAGGAAGCAAATCCATCCCATCACAATACATGCTGAAGAATGTTCAACAGAGCGCAGCGGATGTTCTGGAGCCCTGTGTGACTCCCTGACCTGCTGCTATGACCCAACACCAACTGAACCTCACCCAAATATTAATACGAGAAAGCAGAGAACTTGTGAAATATTGTCTAGAAATACATGGCCAGTTAAAAGTTTAGACACACTTGACTGAATTTATGTTCCTCATGATCTTAAAATCCTTTTCATCTAAAGGTTTATGCTCAAATGCTTGAAATAAGTCTAGCAAACAAATATAAATAGTGTCTATGCATTAATTTATGAACAAGTTTTTACATGGATGAGTTAGGGCAGATAATGAAGAAAAAGCAGCCAACACTTTTCAGTGAACCACACTCAATGGTAGTATCACTATAACCTGTAATAACCTTTACTCAAATCTCAAATGTGTATCTCACAATAAAACAGGGGCTTGGCGAGAGTCGACTGTAGCTAGCGGGATTTCCCATAGATTAAAATCGTGTAATAAAACAAAGTCACCTATGTGCTGCATTTTTGGCAACAAATGAATTGAACATTTAAAAGTAAGATGCCCAAAAATTCTGTCTATGTACCATTACAAAGAAGTGCTGTGGTGTCACCAGGGTATAGCACTCACAACAATGATATATTGAATTAAAATGATAAAGGTTGTTTTTATTTATACTATATATCGTCGCTGTCCGAAGATAAACACGTATCTCCACTGTAGGCTAGGCCTTAATTACCTCGCCAAGCTCCGTCGTCAGTTTAGGGAGTTCTAATGGTTCCACAAAGTTTCTAATATCTTCATCAGTAGACGAAGACATGGCACTATAGAGATCAAGATAGAATTCTTTAAAGGCATTATTAATATCAATGGCTGAGGTAAATATTTCACCACCAGCAGATTTCACTGAGGGAATGGTAGAAAAAGACTCTCTCTGTTTTATATATCTAGCCAAAAGCTTTCCTGCTTTGTCCCCCAACTCAAAGTATGACTGTCTTGCCCTGAATAACCAAAACTCCACTTTCCGCGCCCACAGAGGATACTGAGGACCAGCTGTTCTCCATATAAACATTGATTTCAGTCTTTAACATTTGTTGGAAATCAGGATTTTGCAAAAGGGACACATTAAAGCGCCAACTATATGATTTCTTTTTCTCCATATGTGGCAACACCTCTATACTCACCAGGGTGTGATCTGAGACTAAGATGTTTCCAATGAGCAATCAACAACAGATGAAATGAGGGATTTAGATATAAAAAAAAAAAAATCTGTTCTAGAATAAATCTTATGGACTGATGAAAAAAATGTATAGTCCCTACCGGATGGGTTCAAAAGTCTCCAAATATCTGAAAGACCAAGATTTTTACACATCCTGTGATCATCATTGTTACTCTAGGGGGCTTGCACACTTTTGCTTCACTATGATCAAGGACTGAATCCATCAAAAGATTAAAGTCTCCTCCCAATATTATATCATGAGGGGTGCCAGCGGCTTGCAACATCCCATCAAGATCTATAAAAAAGCCCTGATCATCAGCGTTAGGTGTGTAAATATTAGCCAAAATCAACCTTTGCCCCTGAATTTCAGCTAAAACAATAATTACTCTTCCTAATTTATCTTTAATCTGTTTGAGACATTTGAATTGTAGATGTTTACTTATCAGTGTAATGACTCCCTTGCTCTTACTTGAGCCAGCACTAAAGAAAACATGTCCACCTCATTTCTTCCCAAATAGAAACACTATATCATATTTCTTATGTTTAAGAAAAGAAATAACCTTCCTTCTTTTTATGGGGTGCCCCAACCCATTCACATTCCATGTGGAGAGAGATAACCTACACCATATTAACATTTGACATATGAGAAAAAATAAATTGTGTGTCAAAAACAAGATTATAAAGACCACATTCCAACATTAGTGCGACAATCAAACCCCAAACTTCCCCTAGAAAAAAAATAAAATAAAAATAAAAAAAAAAAACAGAAAAAAGAAATACGTGCGTATTAACCCCGCGCACGACAGCGCCAACTGGCGTCCATCCCTCCAGACTCAAACAGTCCATACACGCCTACGAGAACCCCCGCGACAACTTTGTTATCAGATTGCTCATGTCGGTGTTTCTATACACATTTTGTGAGACAGAATTACACAGCAAAAGATAATCTATAAAACAAACTCCAGCCAATAGGTGGAATAAATACAAAGAACGTGTAGATTCATCCACATAACTGTCCCGAAGGTGTGTTATTCTACAAAACAAACTCCAGCTGATAAGTGGACTAAGCACAAAGAGCATGTAGATTCATCCACAAAACCGTCCCGAAGGTTTGCTGTTCTACAAAATAAACTCCAGCCACTAGGCGGAACTGGCACAAAAAGAGCGCGCAGAATCTTCAAACAGTCAAGTGAATGTTCATTGAGCCGGTCCACTTGGCTGCAACATGAGTACCACAAGATGACTCACTCACTCCATTGACTTCATGAAGGACATCGCTTGCCGTGGGCATGTGAATGTTTAACGGCCATCTTTAGTATCTATTCTCAATTTGGCTGGGAATATCAGTGCAAAAGCGACCTTCCGTTGATGTAAGAGTTTCTTGCATTCCTTGAATCAATCACGTTTTTCTCTTGTCGAATTCGCAAAGTCTGGGAACAAGAAAATGCTGTGGTTCTTCCAAGAAAGCCTTCCTTTACTCCTCGCCTCGCATAACACAATATCTTTATCGGATGATCTCAGAAATTTGGCCAGAATTGATTGGCTCCTTCCGCGGATCACTGAGCTGGAAACTTGTGAGCTCGCTCGATTTTCAGCTTATGGCCTGCCATGTTGAGCAGACTCGGAAAGAGCTTGTCTAGGAATTCCACCATATCCTGTCCCTCCACTCCCTCTGGTACTCACATGATACGGACGTTATTCTGCCGGCTACAGTTTTTTATGTCCTCCAACTTCTCCCATACATGCTCCAAATCCACCTTGGTTGCTAGCGGATTAGTAGCTAATTCCCTCTCCGATGACTCCAGATAATCGATCCGTTTCTCAACATCCCCCACTCTTGTAATCATCTCAATGAACTTTGCCTCCATGGCAGTGATCGATCGACATATCACAGCAAGATCTTCCAAGTCAACAGCGACCTTCGTCAGCATTGCCGACATATTCAGCATCTCTCTCCACATTTCCCTCATCTCTCCGACCAAATTGACTCCCAGGCCCACGGCCTGCTCAGGGGTGTCAGCTTGAGCATGTAAGTGTCTTTTAATGTCTCCAGAGCCCGAGGTTTTTGAATTCTTTGACATATTGTCCTCCTAGAACAGTTATGGAACAGAGAGTATCGAATCTCACCGGTTTATATCATAAAAAGTGTTAAAACTAGCAAAGTGCGCAGAGCTCACCATTCACACATCCGAACCTTGCATGGCGTCACGTGACTCCTGAAAATATGTTTAACAATTGTCTGTTTAACAAGTATCTTGTAAGACTGTTTATGAGAAAAAGAGTTTTTCCATGCTCTTGAGAAATTTGTTTTTTGGAGATACATGTCAGACAGCGACGATATATATATAATTAATGGGATTGTTCAGTTAGAATAAATTGTGCCACAAAGTTCTAAAAAAAAAAAGCACAACAAATTTCTAAAAATATGATAAGTAGCACATGGTGATTTTACATGTTTTTGGTACTTTTTTAATGCTTGACATCATTTACAAAGAACATAGCATTATAAGAGCGTTAAAATAAGGAGGCGATTTTCCTTTTAGTTTGCAACTATGAATTATGAATTAAAAATAAATAAATATCCTAATCAGTGTCTGTCTGTTGTAAAACTTAAAGGTGCACTCAGTCGTTTTTTCCTCATTAAAAAAGTCCAAGATAACACAGACAAAAGCTACTGAGTACACCTTTAAAAAGTTATTTTGTTAATTTGTTGTTAAAACATTTAGTTAACCTTGTGTAGTGTATACTTTATATACCTTAAATGAAATATCTTTAAAATGTGCAAGTCGCGAATTTTAGATACTACAATTCCCGTCATCGTTTGAACTATATCCGGTACAGAAACGATCTCCCGCCTTTCTCCGCGTGTTTACCAATCCTAGGACGGAGAAGGATTGGCTCATAAATATTAATTTAGATTCCTTGATATTATAACTGATTGGCTGAAACGCAGGAGTTTGAATGTGGGCGTCCGTCGGTTGACGAATTATCGAATTCAAATGGGACAAAGGCTCGTCTCATTAATATTAATAAGCACGCACTCTCCGTGGGACGCTCTAGGAAGGTTAACTAATAACGTCAGCATGACCTAATAACTATTCATGAGCTTAGCCTTGCCCAAAGTAGGAGTGGTGATTCCGCTCTTTACCCGTCATTTGCGGGATAGGCAGACCGTCGGAAGTTTGTGGAGATGGGCTGACGGTTGCACACTACCGTACAAGAGATTCACAGCTGCTTAAAAGAGTGTAAGTTATCTCTGCTTATACTAATGAGACATATTTTTGAATATGAAGCGTTAAATGTGTGTTCTGATCCGTAGTTACGCATTAATGGAATTTTTTCATTAGCTTACTTTATGCAAAACCTGTCGCTTGGGTTTTTAGACAGCAGGTTAAATATTATTTACTCATCGATCCCTGGAAATATATTAAAACCACTTTGAACACGGTAGATGAATCGTGTCTGGAGATGTGGGATTGATGCGTTACGTCTGTGTGTCATGACTGTGGCTCAAAACCTAGTGCACTACTTAGGCTGCATATTTGCACATCATTGGCATGAATGGAACGTTATAAAGCGTACATGATGCCCAGAATGCTTGAAAAGGTTCCCAGACAAAAAATGACCGTGGTGTTACCAGGGTACAGTGAACGTATCCATTAGTAATACCACAGTGTGTTGAGATATACTTTGGTACTGAATGATTACCTGCATGCATGTGTTTGTTTATATCATGCATGTGTTTGTTTATATCATGCATGTGTTTGTTTATATCATGCATGTGTTTGATAATATCATGCATGCGTTTGTTTATGTCATGCATGTGTTTGTTTATGTCATGCATGTGTTTGTTTATGTCATGCATGTGTTTGTTTATGTCATGTATGTGTTGAATGCGCACTGAGATCCAAACGCTTGATTAAACACGTTCAGGCTGTTCCTTGTTTCAGTTTTTACTGTTGTTCATTGAGAGGTCACGGTCCTATCCTGCTGTTACACTCTTATTCAGCTGGAAACATGTTAAAATGTGAATGTACATCATAACAAGATGCTTTAGAATGGCTGATAAATGTCCTCAGGAAAATTTGGCAATCCATCTGTTTTCATATGATAAAAGTATAAAATGTAGGCTTGTAACACAGACTATAATAGTTTTGGCAACACTTAACTGTATCTTATGGAAGATGCAGAATAAATGGCTTCTCATTGTTTGATCATTGTACATTACACTCAGTTACTAGAGTAAGATGTGTCTGACTTGTCAAGCAAGTATTTCAAGTATATCAAATGTATATCCAAGTTTCCCCAAACAAACTGGAAGTGTTTAAAGGAATAGATCACCCAAAAATGTCAATTTGCATGTGAACTTTCTCTCTTCCATTGAACACTAAAGGAGATTTTTAGCAGAATATCCAAGCTGCTCTTTTCCATACAATGAAAGTGAAAGGGGACTAGAGGTTTCAAGCTCCAAAAATGAAAATAAAAGTCATCCATACATCTTGTTTGCTCTATAGACTTGTGCCATAAATCATATGTTAGCTTGGCGTGAGGAACAGACCAAACTGTATGTGGTTATTCACAGATTCACTGTTATTATTTACAGTTATCCTCTCCACGTCGCTTTCAAATCAGAAATCAGCGCATTTAAAAAAAAAAAAAAAAACATTAACTTAAGAAACCTGCGTTTACATTAGATTTGAAATTATCACATTTTTCTCCACTTTTGACGGCAAAGCATAAACTGGCATTGTGCAAATTAGATAAGCAGGTATATATAATGGGAAATCAGGGTAATGGGATGTGCCGATAGTTTTTTGATTAAGTTGTTTATGACCTTACTCTGATAAAAAAAAAAAAAAAACCACTGTTTAAAGCATTTACATGACCACACATGTTGTTGGCTTATTAAGTGTGATCAGTGTAAGATTGTGCATGTCAGCGTGCTCATGTGTCTCTTAAACGATCAGAGCACGGAAAGTTTGAATATATGTATTGAAGCCTACTTAATTAAATTTTTATGGTGTATTATGTGAAGTCATAATGATTCTAGTGTTGTGATATCTGCAGTATTTCACTTAAAGCAAAAATACAAAAGTAGTGATATCATTGCTCAGTGATGGTATCAGATGGTAATATTACAGTATTTTGATGGTATTGTATGATTACCATGTTCATTTACATGCTTCTACAATGTGCTTAAAAGAACAAAGGTCCAAAAAAAGCATGGTGATACTATGGTGAAATGACTCCACTGCAGTTCAGATTTTTACAACTCGTATCACACTGTACCAGTACACTTCAGTTTCCATAAATGTAGTCAATCCAGTTTTTATTTCCTTATGTTAGTTTGTCAAATGAGACCGTAGATGACGTACATTAAGAGTATAGAGCTATATTTTTTATGTGGATAGCTCAGATAATGTGGTCTTGAAGAATTTGATGAGAAATGTTTGAGTTCATATTGAGAGATATAACTTGATTGTAGACACAGTTTGAGCCACGTTTCCGGTTACTTCTGGAAAACAAGTTTACGAGTCTGAATAATAAAGCTGGTATATGCTTGTATTAATCGGAATTCTGTGTCATGTAAAAATCGTATTCAGAATATCCACTGTTTATTTATATCAGTGCATGTCCAAACAAAAGTACAGTGTTTCCCCTAGGATTTTTTTCAGCAGCGGTGCTGTTCTGCACGCGTCCACAAGCCTGCAACGCCAGACCCGTATTAATGTATGTTGTTCAAAGAATAGATTAAAACAGTGGTGTCAAACTCAATTTCAGCCTGGTCAACATCAGGGTTTATTTGTGCTCTCAAAGGGCCCTTTGAAAATGTGGCACCAGCACCTGCTTTGGTAGCACCCATGCAAATATATCATGTTATTGCATTTAAAATGTACATTTGACAGTCCAGCATTAATTTTGAGGTTGGGATGCAGATGAAAATTATGATATTAACAGTAATATCTGTGTAAAAAAATTAACACCTAATTTTTATATGGCTAATTTGAAATATTCTGACAGTGTGACTAGAGACCGACCAATATGGGATTTGTTTTTAGACTGATACCGATTTTAGAGAGGGAAAATTCACAGATTACTGATATGGTGGCCAATATAGTTAATTTTTGAGCTGGAATGAAAACAGACCTTTTCTATGTGGATTGTTCACCGATTTTGCACCGATACGACTATGCAAAGATACTCAGAAGGCTTTCTTAAATATTTTATCAAAGAATATTTGACATTATTATTATACATTGTCAACAAATTCTAGAAATGAACACTGAGGAAATAAAGAATAAATACAAATACAACAAATAGCTTAAAAAACATCAGTACTGTATGTTTAGTATCAGTCAAATGCTGACCATTAAAATAAAGAATAAATAAAAATAAAATAAATAGCTAAATAAACATCAGTACTGTTTAGTATCAGTCAAATGCTGACCATTAAAATAAAGAATAAATACAAATAAAATAAATAGCTAAATAAACATCAGTACTGTTTAGTATCAGTCAAATGCTGACCATTTAAATAAAGAATAAACACAAATAAAATAAATAGCTAAATAAACATCAGTACTGTTTAGTATCAGTCAAATGCTGTCCATTAAAATAAAGAATAAATACAAATAAAATAAATAGCTAAATAAACATCAGTACTGTATGTTTAGTATCAGTCAAATGCTGACCATTAAAATAAAGAATAAATAAAAATAAAATAAATATCCAAATAAACATCAGTACTGTTTAGTATCAGTCAAATGCTGACCATTAAAATAAATAATAAATAAAAATAAAATAAATAGCCAAATAAACATCAGTACTGTTTAGTATCAGTCAAATGCTGTCCATTTAAAATAAAGAATAAATACAAATAAAATAAATAGCTAAATAAACATCAGTACTGTATGTTTAGTATCAGTCAAATGCTGACCATTAAAATAAAGAATAAATACAAATAAAATAAATATCCAAATAAACATCAGTACTGTTTAGTATCAGTCAAATGCTGTCCATTAAAATAAATAATAAATAAAAATAAAATAAATAGCTAAATAAACATCAGGGGCTGGTTGCACCAGCTATACGTACGTTACAACTTAGCCTAGTTGTGGTGTAAATGGGCACTAAGTCACAATTTATGCTCTACTAAATATTTGAGCGTTGCACCATTACATTTATGTAGGAAGTAACCCTACGTATATACTAAATATATACGGCAGCCTCCGACCAGAAGTAATTGATGGAATAAAAAGCAGACTCATTTAATGACATCAATGAGCTCATGTTTTGGTTGACAGGCTTCAGTCCTTTCGACATATATGATGGTGTTGGCATTTACACTAATTTACATTTACGAGAGAGGAAAAAAAAACGTACTTTTAAGCGGCTCTTCAGCATGAAACCTTTCTAACGGTGCAGTTTTTAGGGTGTGTCGCCCAGTGTCAAGTTTCAGCACATTCAATATATAAGATATTAAAATGAATAAATGTCTATTTTTCCAGCCTGTTGTATTAGTATTTATTTATCATCCCTCATTTATTTTAGATTCAGTTCCTGTATATTATTATTTACACAGGGCAAATATACTATTTATTAAATCTACTTTTGTATCCTATTTTAATGTCTGGAAAACCAGACTTTTAAATATTACATTTTATAAATGCAATGACTGAAATTGTTCGGTTGAAGGGGGTACCAAACTGTGAATCTTGAACTAAACAGTTTGGTGAATACATGTTTACTCATTAGCTTCCACTCAGCTGACAACAATGAAAGCAGCTACGTGATTAGCTAGTTAGCTATACACTCGTTGTCACGGAGAGCAAAAGATGGACTTTACTTTCCAGCATTGTGTCTCACCAATTAGGTAACAACATAGCGTGAAATCAACACTCAGACACAATCCACCACCGCACCGTTGTCTGCTGAGCTGCAAAAAGATGCTCTGATGTTTACCTTTCAGTCTGCTACATTACTGACTGCACTGACAAACTATAGCTGGCTAACAGCAAACAGACATGAGTGACATGGTTGTCAGGGACAGGGTTAATGTTATATTAGTTATATAAAATGATGGGGTAATTTTTTATTAACTTTCCAGTATGTATTTCACAAACTAGTTAGCAATTTAATGATAAGAGATCATTCAAATTTACACAGCTGAACTCCGCCCTGTCTGCAGAACCACCGTCAGTTCAGAGTCAGCTCTGTAAACAATGGAGTTGGAGCGTGCTCTGCTGGACAAACTACGCTCTGACACCAATTCTAAAGCATTGTTTTGTGCATTATATGTTCTGAAAAAAAGTTTGCATATCGGTAAAATATACGCCAATTTACAGCACATTTTACACATTTACACCCGAACAGATATTTGCAAGCACAAGCTTCGTTGATGATAATGAGGCAGCATAAACACTAGTTAAAATATAATCTAAACATTCATGTTATTTTTATATCATATTACATAGAATATTGATATCATACAGCATACAATTTAAATACCTGCTTTAGCTGATACAACATTTAAATGTAACTAAAACTTGCCTATTAGGACATATTTCAAATTTCAATACTCTGAATCCTGGCTGGCAAGTCTGGAAATAGTCCAACTAATAAAATAGTCCAACTAGTAAAATATGTACGTTTATATAAAATAGTATGTCAACTAATGTAAGTAAAGACTTACTCATCCGAAATTGTATCCTCGGCTGGATCAAGTCGCTCTTCAAACGTTCATCGTCAGAGTCCCGCTCTTCTTCTGAGGAAAATTTGAACTCTTCATCACTATCCAGGACCATCTGAAGAGCTTCCTCACCTGTGTAGCATGCCATCTTCCAAACATGCAGGAAAGTGAATGAATCTGATTGTTGAACGGCATTGTTGGGGGCGTTTACCATTTGCATTGATCGCCTCAGCACATTACGGTATGAATAGCGCGCTCTGCTTGTGGGTGGGGTCACATTAGCGATAATTAGCTGAGCCAGGAGAAACTGTACATCTCTTAGGTTTCATACAGATTACATTGCAGGAGAATATTTGTTTTAAATTTGAATTATTTTATTTTAAAGTAGACATTTTAAGCTTTCTTTAGACATATGTTTCATGTTTGTCTGATAAGTATTCGCTGAGTTTCAGTTCATTTTTGTGACGTGTTTCAGAAAGATGCTCACGGAGACAGAGACGGCTGAAAGCGCACCCTGTTTATTTTCTTTATTTTACAAAAGCACAAGGTTTTGTTGTTATTGTGAGTGTACACAAATAAAAGTAGACCCTTTATAGTCTCTAATGATGTCTTACACTTATCTGTATGCCCAAAAATGACGGAGTATTTTAAGTTGTTTCCGCTGTTATGAGGAAAAAAATCCAGCAGGACGTGCCGGCACATCCGTCAACCCCAGAGGGTTAAACTGCAGCGCTACCTATATCCACCATTGAAATCTGCTGTTTGTAAGAACCCAGAAATGTGGTTTCCTGCAGTGTGACGTCAGAGTAAAACTAACTAATGCTCTGTCATCGTGATGTCAGAGCATTCACCTGCCCTGGTGTTCAGACTATCAGTGCAGCACAACAATCACCAAAGGAAGTGGGAAAACTGTCCACAAGTTGTAATATAAGTAGGAAAAGCTGTAATATCTGCTTGTTTAGGGTGACAATACATCCTTACCCCCGAAAGGGACTTTAAAAAAAGTCAGACCTGGATTTCTAAATCGCCTTAAATGCCCGGGATTTTCTTGTTTTCATATTGAAGTGCTCTCTGTAGTCAGTTTAATTCATTGTCCACCAGTCGAACCCGTATCAGTTTAATTTGAAACGGTTTTGTTTGCTCGTCTCCCTCAATCTCAGCGCCCGCTGCGTGTGTGATAGAGGGAGAGAGAGCACGCTCTCTTATTCATGTGATCGCGAGAACAAGGCACTTTTTGATAAAAACATAAAACAAGTAACTCTGAACAAACACTTTGATGTTCACAATAAATAATTCTTACCTCAGTTTCAGTGAACTTGTTTACATTCAGCAGATCTGTTCGCTGATGAAGTTTGTTAGTGGTGGATACTGTTTGATATACTGTAGATATACATAACTCGCTCGGGCTTTCAAGAAACAGGAAAATATATTTATATAAATAAATAATTACAGGTGTAAGACGTTTGCATTGTAGGGATGTACATGCAGATTTCAGATATAAAATCAATGACTGAATGATTCATGTTTACTCGCTGAAATGAGATGATTTCCTATAAAGTCAATGTTTGGGCAGAGTAATATGGTGGCGCAGTGGCTTCACTGATATGACGTCATGAGCAATCCAGTTCTACATGTATATCAGTGGGAAAACACTTTTTTTGTTTGTTTTTCTAAAGTTGGAGCGCCTGCAGCTCCAGAAGTATTGAAGATAGCTTAATATCCTTTTAGATTCTGCTTCAGAACAAACTTTCCTTTTTGCATCTTCATTTTTAAGGCTCCATTTATGGTGAAATCCCAGAGATATGGGACTCTGTGGCTACATCCAAAAATGTTACATTTCACAAACTTTCAATGGTCAAAAGCCAAATGTGGGTCACATGTAAAGCTGCTTTGAAACGATGTGTGTTGTGAAAGGTGCTATACAAATAAAAATGACTTGACATGGTATGAAGCTAGTTTTATTTATTTTTATTCATGTAACAACAGTAATGTTAAAATCTTGATTTTCATGAGTAAAAAAAAAAAAGAATAAGCTCTTCAATTAGTGCAATAGCTATAACTAATATCGGATGGTGCCACATTGAGAGCCTCAAATCTGTGTGATCATTTTATAGGTGAAATATTTTATGTCATAGGCATCATATTTTGTCTTTCATCATTATTTTTGTTCATCTTTCACTTTAAAAAAAACTTAATTAAAACAAGATTTCAAGTAGGAATGCATCGATAACACTTTTTCTCTTCCAACTGATTCCGATATCTGAAATCTCAGTATCGGCCGATACCGATCCGATACCAGTGTTGTTTTTTTCATAATCAGTTTAGAATATCTATACCTCACTGAGTGATGCTATTTATATGTAAAGAAACACAAACCTTTAACTACACATTATTTCAATATAAATGTACAAACCATTAAGAAAAACGTTATTGTTAACTTGTATACTGGATAATGCTGCTTGGAGCTTGACAGTAACGAACATGACTAACACACAATATCGGATTTGGATCGGGCTCATCGGACCGATACCCAATCTGTCTAAAAGCTTCAGTATCGGTATCAGATTGGTGCATCCCTAATTTCAAGTGGGGAACTCACTTGACACCAAATGACCCTATAGGAGTCTCATGATCCACAGTTTGCAGATCATCATGCTGTTGTAATGCTGATCCAAGAAAATACCAATAGCTGTGAAGAATATCAACACCTTTTATGGAATAAAGGCTCCGTGTCTAAACGCAGTCACTGAGATCTCTTCTGAAACATGGAGGAGACACACGTGAGATTACTGTTGTCTTTCTCTCACTTCAGCAGATGTCTCCATTTTATCTCATTGCTGTGTAGGAAAAACAACTGACCTATTAAAGACCTTTTATTTGTGACGTTTCTGGTAAGTCTTGAGTTTATTTGTGCATTTGGAGAACTTGCAACAATAATCCATATCTATTGAAGACAGAGGGAAGTGTCACTTTACCTCACATAACCCGTTCTTAACATTGTCTGTTTCTGTGTTCAAGTCACAGATCTGTAGAGAGGAAGACAAATGGCATGATGTGAGTGCTGGTCTCGTTGCAGCATTATGAGTTAGTGCTGATTATGGGACTGTTTAATTAGGTGTGTGATTAATATATACGGTACATACTTATTTTGAGGGTCATCAGAGCTCTTGATGAGTACAGATGTCTGTTGCTGTGGCAGAAAGAGAGACAGAGATGGGGCCCTTTAATGTGGATTTAGCAACTATGTTTTTTGTTCTTGCATTTGTCAGGTTTTTTTCTAATGTATGTGACCTGTCTGCAGTCAGTCACCTGCGGAGCTTCAGATCTGCAAAACTGACGCAGGAAAAGTGCATCACCTTTATAAGTGGTTTGGCTGAGTGAGGGGTGACTTCCTGTCATAATGTTTGTGAAACTTCACAACTTTTGATGGGAAGACAGAATGACACTCTTTGTACATGTTCACACTATCAGACCTGTATCTGTCCATGTCATTACTGCTACATGTGTGTTTGCCACTAAAAAAGGCTCACCAAAACTCTTTTCAATATCTCATTTGTACCAGACCATTTTTAAAACTTGGTTATGTGTTTTCTCAATACGGACTAATATATATATACAGTGCTTTGGGAAAGTATTTGCCCCCTTCCTGATTTCTTCTGTTTTTGTGTATTTTTCATACTAAATTGTTTAAGATCTTCAAACGATATATAACATAAAACAAAGGCAAACTGAGTAAACACAAAATACAGTATTCAAATATTCATTTTTTTTTTTTAATTGAAGGAAAAAAAGTTATCCAACACCTGTATCACTAATATGAAAAAATAACTGCCCCCTTATACTTAAGAGCTGGTTGTGTCACCTTTAGCAGCAACAACTGCAACTAAACGCTTCTGAAAACTGGAGATCAGTCTCTCACAGCGCTGTGGTGGAATTTTGGCCCACTCTTCTTTGCAGAACTGCTTTAGTTCAGTCACATTGGAGGGTTTTCAAGCATGAACTGCCCGTTTAAGGTCCTGCCACAGCATCTCAATCGGGTTCAAGTCAGGACTTTGACTAGGCCACTCCAAAACTTTAATTTTGCTTCTGTTGAGTCATTCAGAGGTGGACTTACTCCTATGCTTTGGATCATTGTGTTGCTGCATAATCCAGTTGCGCTTGAGCTTTAACTCACGGACTGATGACCGGACGTTCTCCTTTAGGATTTTCTGGTAGAGAGCAGAATTCAGGTTTCCCTCAATTAATGCAAGTCACCCTGGCCCTGAAGCAGTAAAGCATCCTCACACCATCACACTACAACCACCATGCTTGACAGTAGGTATGATGTTCTTTTTGTGGAATTCTGTTTGATTTACGCCAGATGTAACGGGACCCTAATTTCCCAAACAGTTCCACTTTCGACTCATTAGTCCACAGAACATTCCCCCAAAAGGTTTGAGGATCATCAAGGTGTGTTTTGGCAAAATTCAGACGAGCCTTAATGTTCTTCTGGGTTAGCAGTGGTTTTCGCCTTGTCACTCTTCCATGGATGGCATTTTTGCCAAGTGTCTTTCTGATAGTGGAGTCATGAACAGTGACCTTTATTGATACGAGAGAGGCCTGCAGTTTCTTGGATGTTGTCCTTGGCTTTGTTGTGACTTCCTGGATGAGTCATCGCTGTGCTCTTGGAGGAATTTTGGAAGGTCGGCCACTTCTGGGAAGGTTCAGTACTGTGCAAAGTTTTCTCCATTTGGAAAAATCTTCCCAGATTAAGCGCCCCATCCCAGAGACTTTGAAATAGCTTTGTAACCCTTCCCAGACTGATGTATTTCAGTCACCATTTTCCTCATCATTTCTAGAATTTCTTTTGACCTTGGCATAGTGTACTACTGGGTGAGACCTTTTAGCCAACTTCATGCTGCTGAAAAATTTCTATTTAGGTGTTGATTTAATTGAACAAGACTGGCAGTAATCAGGTCTGGGTGTGTCTAGTGCAGCTGAACCCAATAATGAATGCAGTTTCATAGATTTGGGGATTTAGTAACTAAGGGCAAATACGTTTTCACACAGGCCCAGTTGGTATTGGATAACTTTTTTGCTTCAATAAATAACATTATCATTTAAAAACTGTATTTTGTGTTTACTCAGACTGCCTTTGTTTTATGTTAGATTTTGTTAGAATTTTTGAAAATATTTAGTATGAGATATAGACAAAAACAGAAGAAATCAGGATGGGGGCAGATACTTTTCCACAGCACTGTGTGTATATATATATATATACATAAATTATAATTGCAATAAATTATTTTTGGTCGCATTTGCGACCATTGTAGTTGCAGTCTGGAGCCCTGTTTATATTGATGTAGTTTGATGTTGTGTTACATAACCCGTTTCTTCCTTAAAGCCATGCCTGTGTTTGCTTCTCTCACACTCTCCGCGTGTTGCGCGCGGAGGGAGAGTGGGGGGCGGTGTTGCGCGCGGAGGGAGAGTGGGGGGCGGTGTTGCGCGCGGAGGGAGAGTGGGGGCGGGGTTGCGCGGAGAGTGTGAGAGAAGCAAACACAGGCATGGCTTTAAAGAAGAAACGGGTTATGTAACACAACATCAAACTACATCAATATAAACAGGGCTCCAGACTGCAACTACAATGGTCGCAAATGCGACCAAAAATAATTTATTGCAATTATAATTTAAAATCTTTTCGCCATTGGGGACAGTCGGGTTGTGTGCGTTCATATGTGGTTTCATCAGATATCATCTTGTGAAAACATCTTTAGAGCGCACACCAGTGTGTCTCGCGCCACTTTTCACCCGTTCTGTTTCTGATGAGCTCGCTGCACCGCACGCAACAACAAACCCAGCGTGAGAGAGTCGTGAACAAATGATTCTTTTGAACCGGATCTTTTTCATGAATCACCCGAAAAGAACTGAGGGTTTGAACTCAGGAGCTCAGGTTAGCAGTTTGAATCAGATTCACTTTATCAGTGAATCAGCCGTTAGTGAGCTCACAACTGGGAGTGCACACATTTCAAAATAAGAGTCCCATGTGTATTTCAGACTTCTTTATAATTAAGTCCCGTATTGTATACCACTTTTTTCTTCTGGTAGTTATTGATTGGGATTGAAGTAGCACAATAAACTGCATCAGGGATTTCATTCAATTTGCACTCTGGGCCATCCTGTAACAGTAAAAGACTAAGCAATAAGCACTGCCCGATGGCCCGGGGCCTGTATGAGAGAGATTCGGGCCAGTTGCTAGAACTGTCACTTGCCCGATCGGGCCAGTGCTGCATTTCTAACATTAGTGCAAGCAAACAACAAGCGAGAGAGCACAAAAATTACACAAAGCGAACAAAGTCTTCTAACCGAGGAGCGAGCACGAATATATTTATCTTGCAAAGATGCATGAGCGCATAATATACTGGACACGCCAAGGCACAGTCCTGTGCACGCACAAGAGCATGCAGACACCGAGCGCACTCCTTGCACTGTCCTCGCTCTTTTCCAAGTGTCTTAGCAGCAGCTATTACCAATGTGAAGAAAATAGATGGGAAAAACAAACCCCACTTAATGAATTTTGTAGTGGGATGTAACGTCTTGTGCAACATTTTAAGTATCCCCGCGCATTCCGTGTTCACAGTGCGTGAAATCCCCACATTTTCCTTTTTAATCCACACATTGGAACACAAGAAATCAACAGTTTCATTCTATAGGACTGAAAATCCATGTTTCTCCGTGCATATGTCTCATCATCATCTCTCTCCGGGCAGCATAGATGGTTTAACATGCATGCGCTCTCGTAAAGTGACAGAGCGCTAGTTTTATTCCACTGTAAAAAAACAAACACATTTTCTCTCATTAATTTGCCTTTAGAGATGAAGTGCATAATGAGACATAATAAACTTTGTTAAACCCTGATTATACACGTGTCTGGAAATCATGAGCTGCTCAGTATCCAAAATGTAATTATACATTTAATTAGGTGATGTTTCAAAACGTAAACATTAATTCGACATGATAATGGCGTTTGATATGAAAAGAAGCAAAATCAATATGGCTATTATTATCAGAGCTGTTCAGCTGCAGGGTGAAGATGAATATTTAAAACAGTCTACTTAATTTCATCCTCAAACACCAGTTACATTTCTCATTTCTGGACCGTACAGGTGTTTTTGTGCTTTGTAAATCAGTCAGTGTTGGTCTTGTTTGGGTTGTCTGATTTTATGTTTATATCCACATTCTTAATTCATAGATTAGGCCTAATATCTACCTACTGTATATTACACAGTCACAACCGATTTAGTAGCAAGTCTGTTCTCTCAGGGATTCATATGTTTATTACATGCAGACTATAATCACATCTTTAACTCAGTGACTAAATCTTCAATCCTGTGTGTGAATACACCACACATGGACAAAAGTTGCATGACGGCATGACTAAACGGGTGACCGAAAACACATCATCTCCTCCACAGAACTCTTCACTTAAAAGCTCATGTGTAAATGGCAGTATGGCTGAGGTTAATATGATGTGTTTATGAATTTATATCTGTAAAGCATTTATATGGGATTACATAAGGCATAAATCATATCTTGCAAATTATAAATGTGTTTCAGTTTGGCAGGACATTGTCTTAAAAACATAATATATAATATATGTAAAAAAATAATTATCTTCGGACACGTTTAAAGCCATGATGGTAAAAACAGATATTTATCATTTTTGTGTTGGGGCCAGTGAAAATCTGAAGCACTGGCCCGACCAGGCCAGTACAAAAAATCCTTAGCGTTGAGTTTGTAATGTACAAAATGTAAATATATTTACATTATCATCCATGCGATTATCTAATCAGCCAATCGTGTGACAGCAGTGTGTATATATATATATATATATATATATATATATATATATATATATATATATATACACACTGCTGTCACACGATTGGCTGATTAGATAATCGCATGGATGATTGTTGGTGCCAGATGGGCTGGTTTGAGTATTTCTGTAACTGCTGATCTCCTGGGATTTTCACACACAACAGTCTCTAGAGTTTACTCAGAATGGTGCTAAAAACAAAAAAACATCCAGTGAGCGGCAGTTCTGCGGATGGAAATATCTGTTGATGAGAGAGGTCAACAGAGAATGGCCAGACTGGTTCAAACTGACAAAGTCTACAGTAACTCAGATAACCACTCTGTACAATTGTGGTGAGAAGAATATCATCTCTGAATGCTATTCTGAGATGCCGGTTGGCGCTGTTTTGGTGGCACGAGGGGGACCTACACAATATTAGGCAGGTGGTTTTAATGTTGTGACTGATCTATTACGCAAGGTGAAAACATTCATTGATGCTCAAGGATACAACACACTACTATATGCATACTATATTTTATGTAATTATCTGTAATGTAGATTTTGAAGAGCAGTATTAAATAAAAATCTCTTATCTCTTATATTTGTATAAATTATGAAAGGGGTGTGAACATTTATGAGACAAAAGGGAATACTAACTTATCTTCTCAACTATATACTGTTTATTAATCCTCCGATTAATGGGTTATCACCCGTCTTTAGTTCTGCTTTCTATCTTGTTTCTGAACAGCAATCTAAATTGAGCAATTCTGCGATTTGGTGACTAAAAACAGCCATTTGTCTCCTTAATGTTTCAGTTTAGGAGCCAATGGCTCCTTAGTCATTTTTTTTTAGTCTGGAGCCCTGATAAACAGCATTGTCTCATCCTGTATCTCATTTGAAAATATGTCGATATATCTTTAAAAGTCGATATACCGCCCAGCCCTAGTAACAAGATACATAATTTATTTATAGCCTATAATCAGCTAACATTAGACCTGCAACTTCTGGATAGGGATGCACAATATGCTAAATAGTTGGAAAATGCAATATGCCATAAGATAATCCTGTGATGACATCATTGGAGCATGAAGTTTATTGGAATAAAAAAAAGGACCCTATATCCCAGAGTTCACAAACATTGGCTGTGTCTCATTTGGAAGGCTGCGTCCTCCGGATGTCACATTTTTCAGCCCCATACGTCATCGAGGCTGTCTTTTTCTTATTTTTGATCCATTGTCAATGCATTTTATGTATACAGTTGTGCTCAAAAGTTTGCATACCCTTTCAGAAATGGTGAAATTTTGGCATTGATTTTGAAAATATGACTGATCATGCAAAAAAACTGTCTTTTATTTCATATGAAGCCATTTATCATCACATAGTTGTTTGGCTCCTTTTTAAATCATAATGAGAACAGAAACCACCCAAATGGCCCTGATCAAAAGTTTACATACCCTTGAATGTTTGGCCTTGTTACAGACACACAAGATGACACACACAGGTTTAAATGGCAATTAAAGGTTAATTTCCCACACCTGTGGCTTTTTAAATTGCAATTAGTGTCTGTGTATAAATAGTCAATGAGTTTGTTAGCTCTCACGTGGATGCACTGAGCAGGCTAGATACTGAGCCATGGGGAGCAGAATAGAACTGTCAAAAGACCTGCGTCACAAGGTAATGGAACTTTATAAAGATGGAAAAGAATATAAAAAGATATCCAAAGCCTTGAAAATGCCAGTCAGTACTGTTCAATCACTTATTAAGAGGTGGAAAATTCGGGGATCTCTTGATACCAAGTCAAGGTCAGGTAGACCAAGAAAGATTTCAGCCACAACTGCCAGAAGAATTGTTCGGGATACAAAGAAAAACCCACAGGTAACCTCAGGAGAAATACAGGCTGCTCTGGAAAAAGACGGTGTGGTTGTTTCAAGGAGCACAATACGACGATACTTGAACAGAAATGAGCTGCATGGTCGAGTTGCCAGAAAGAAGCCTTTACTGTGCCAATGCCACAGAAAAGCCCAGTTACAATATGCCCGACAACACCTTGACATGCCTCACAGCTTCTGGCACACTGTAATTTGGAGTGACGAGACCAAAATAGAGCTTTATGGTCACAACCATAAGCGCTGTGTTTGGAGAGGGGTCAACAAGTATTGTGCTCCTTGAAACAACCACACCATCTTTTTCAAAATCAATGCCAAAATTTCACAATTTCTGCCAGGGTATGCAAACTTTTGAACACAACTGTATGCACTTACATTTATACATTTGTTAACCTTTTTTGCATTCCCAATTAAAAAAAAAATAAATGAAAAAAAATGAAACGAGACAGCCTCGATGACATATGCTTCCGACAAATGCAACCTCTGGAGGACGCATCCTTCCAAACGAGACACAGCCATTGTTGTCTTTTGTTTCAAATTGCATATAGATTGTGTATAATATGTACAGTTTTACTATTAGCAGATATTTAAATTCATCTTCTTTATTTTTACACTATTAATTTTATTCTTCATATTTATTTCAAAATTAGTTCATTCAGTGAGGGGCTTTTATTTTGAAAAATGATGTCCAGAAGTGCTTGCCGTAGATGTTCATTTTCTGCTTTCTAGGATACCTAAGTGCCTAAACCCGGCATTCTGCGGCCACATATTTTTGTATGAAGAGCACTAAACAGTAGAATTGTCTTATATGGCTCCACACTCTCTTTCTTCTCACAAAATGTTAAATGTATATTTCATCGTGCCCATTCATTTTTTTATAAATAGGTGAAATAATGGCACAATGTACAGTCAACCTTCACTTTATGTTGGGCTCCTTCTGATCACCCTGTTAGAGTTTATTTTGCCATAATGACTGGCTGACTGTACATTATCCCTTACTTGATTGTCAAATTCCTTGCTTATGAAATCAAGTTCTGATCTTTAGAAAGGCAAAACCGCTCTGAAAGCTTCTTCTAGTTATTTAACATCAGTCCTTTAGGAAACTGCACATTCAGAGATGTAACTGAGACGAGCGCTACACTGATTATGCCTCACATGAGCATTAAATCACGCACTTATCATCAGTTTACAGAATTTTACTGTCCTAAAAAGAAAGTGGGAATAATGTCCACTGAATGTTCATGCTAGTTTTCAGTTTGTTACAATCGTAGTTTGTCTTACTTTGTAACAGAAAACAAATGTCTGTATTGGCCTGGATCATATGGAAGTGAGCTAACTCTTGAAGTGCTTTTAAAACTGAAGGCTTCTCAAAATAAAGAAATAAAGCTGTGGTTTTACCATGATATAGTACGTTTTCATTCTTTGAATTACTGTGCAATACCATGTAAACCATAGTTCGGGTCCAAAAATCATGACTATAGTATCAGTATAAGTACATTAGTTTTAAAGGGGTAGTTCACCCACAGATGAAAATTCTCTCATTATTTACCCTCATGACATCCCAGATGTGTATGACTTTCTTTCTTCAGCTGAACCCAAATTAAGATATTTAGAAGAATATCTCATCTCTCATCACCATACAATGCAAGTGAATGGTGACCAGAATTTTGAAGCTCATAAAAACACATAAATGCATCATAAAAGTAATCCATAAGACTCCAGTGGTTAAATCCATGTCTTCAGAACTGATATGATAGGTGTGAGTGAGAAACGGATCAATACATTTGTCCATTTTTACTATAAATCTCCACTTCTTTTGTTTTTGGCAATTCACATTCTTCATGCATAATGCCACCTACTGGTCAGGGGGTAGAATTTATATGTATATACATATATACATATATAAATGTCATTTATTTATAATTAATTATGAAATTTTATTGCGTTCTAACTTCTAATATTTTTTTATGTAAGTAATATAAAGAAACGTGAACCAAAATAATGAAGCATGTCTACTATGCATAATATGAATTTGTAATGTTCTATCACAAGTGCAAAATAACCTTTTTTTCACACCTCAATTGTCATGATATCATAGTTTTTATCTTAAAAAAAAAAATCTTTTTAATCTTTTATTTAACTTTTATTGGTGCTCTCTTTACATTTTTGGCCTATCATGTGTTCAGTAGATGCAATCCATGTTCAATGGAAATTATTTATTGTTGTCTTTAAATTTTTTCTTTTTTTTGTAAAGCATAATTCCTATGCGAAACGGTGATCTGATGACAAAAAAATATCAGAATCAGGTTGTAGCTGTTTGTCATTATCGTACTGGCCAAACATTTTCATAACAGTGCATCCCTACAACATTTCTTTCTCTTTTTCTGATTATTAACATAACAGTGGTGACCTGTGTTCATTTGGACATCCTTCAATCACAAATGGTACATAAGACCATCTGTCTTGTGATGAAAACACAAATGTTGTCGTATAATGTACAACTATTGCTATAAGTACACTGTAAAAAATGTCTGTAATTTTAACAGTAAAACACTGTAAAAATGCTACAGAAATAAAACGTTAATTGATTAACGAGTATTAACTGTAAAATATGCAGTAACATTTTTTAATATATTTTAAAAGTCAATACAGAAGTTTTTACCTTTAAATGTTGTAAAAATAAAATTTTTTAGATTGAAAAAGTATGTTTTTGCTGTATAATTAATGGTAAAAAAAAATTACATGTTTAACAAGAGAATACATTTACTTTTTACAGCAAATTATTGTTAAAATTACAGCGTTCCCACAATTCCCTGCGTGACGTTCATTATATTTTATGGGAATAGTTATGTTTCTTCTTATTTTTAATGTCAGTTACGTACATCGGGGTGCGCTATTTGATATTTGATGTAGTTTAGTTAATGTTTATTACATTATTTAAATTTCACATGTGTTACCCTGATGGTGTTTAGTGTTTGTGTGAGTGACACTGAGCACTGTCTTTATATGTTTGTTGATCATTGCTCTTGGAAAGGCCAATATTGGTGAACTTCATGTCATCATGTGCTCTTCTGTAGTTACAACAAATACCGTATAAAGTAAAAAGCACATTTTTACAGTTTCAGTAGGCTAATATCAAGTTTATGACGTTTTTTAAGTGCATTGTGGTCATGTAAATTACAACCGTTTTAAACTGTAAAATGTACAGGTTGTTCTGTAAAGTTGTTTACATTTTTACTGTATTTGTTTACATAATTATTCTGGTAAACAGCTGCAAAATTGTTTTTGTAAAAACAACAGGATTTTTTTTACAGTGTACTTTATGAAATATTTTAACATTTTGCTTAAAATCCTCCTACAGTGACAAAACATTCATTGTGTCAGTTTATGGTGGGGAAATGTAAGGACGTGTTATTGACTGGCAGGTGAAAAAACTGTCCTCATTCCATTCTCATATGAGCTCATGCAAAGAGCTTGAAGCTGTTCAGTGTGTACATGCTGCACCTGTGCTGTGTAAACCCACCTCTCACTCTCTCTTCCTCTTTACACACACACACACACACACAAATGGTATAATAGATAATGGATAATGCCATCCAGACCGCAAGAGGGCGCCGCTTGCTCACAAAGCGCTGACTGAAGCACTGAATGCAGATTATATTTTCAAACATGGGTTTTAGGCCATATTGCGCTTTCAATCTTAATTCAATCAATCATGCAGCTTTAATTGATAATATACGCGTTTGTCAGAAGTCAAAGTCTTCTGGTTTCAAAGCGTTTGCAATGGTTTCCCTCATCATGAAGCCTATACTGTAGATAAGTGTAGCTTTTACAACTGTCACGTCCGTTTGTGGCATTTTTTCCACATTAACAGGAAAAAGAGAAAGAATAAAAATGAAATATTCTTAGGAGTGCCAACCCTTCTACATATTGTGGCGTTTATTAATTCTGGATTGTGCATGTGAATTCACAGAGTTTTTACAAAGTGTGTTACTAATAAATTATAAATAAACCATCAGTGTTGCAGATCTGTGTTTGCATGCTTATGACCAATATGCCGATGGTTTTAATTTGGCCAATAATTGGCCAATAAAAATTGACAGTCGATTCATCGGTGCAAGAGATTCTGTCACAATTTTTTAAACCCCATTTAAACTGTAACTTATTAAACCCAGCATGTCTTCATTTTTGGCAAAAAACTGAAGGAAGACTATAAATGTAATAAACGTTTTGCAGCTTAATTATTGCAAAAGAGTACAATCATCACAATTAAAATTTTCACAATCCATATGAATTTGAAGTCTCCCATCATGTGCTGTTTGACCTGTTTGGTATCTGTCAGGTCCAACATGCTCATTCCACAGTCACTGTCCCTGTTCATTCACACACACACACACACACACACACACACAGAGGTCAGAGGTCAAGCAGTGGATGGATGGAGTGGTGACATGGGAACAGAAGAAGAGCGAACTCTCATGGCCTCAGGGCTCACATTCTCTGCAGTGTTTCTTAGTAAGATGTTTGTAATATTTCCAGCAAGAGTGCTCGTTCACTTCCTGTTCACAGGCGATTGCAGGAAGTGCAGAACGTCTGCAGTGGTCTTGTCAGACCTGGCAGACCTGATCAGTGTGCAAATGTATAGTGGTGAAATTTTTATGCAATCAGATTTCGTTTCTTGATGTTTACAAGCAATGTGTGAGTCTGAGCTCCACCTCTAACAGCCAGAGCAAGTCAATAGGAATCTATAGTCCAATTCATCAGCCAATCAGATTGCTTAATTTATACCTGTTAGGTTCAGTCTTATGCAGTCACATGTTCAATGATGTGTGCAATTAGAGAGCAATGTTCTGCATGACTGGCATGACATTTTAGGCTGGCTTTAGCATTAAGTGGTACTACAAGTTAACTATGCCATAAAGCACTGTAATGTAGATGTATGGGATGTCCATATGGTATTTCATTGTAAAACAGTGTGATGTCACCATGATTTTATGTTGTACATTTGCTCTAGAGACACAATAAGAACCAAAAGACACATTGGTAAGAACCAATGAGGACTTCAGAAATTCACAAAATTCATGTTTTGTCTACAAACAAAGGAAGAAAGTCAAACAGGCTTTGAGTGACATTAGGCATTACAGTATATGAAGACAGAATTTCAATTTTTGGGCAAACTATTCCTTTAAAGTAGGGATGGGCATTTTCGAGTCATTTACTAGTCGAGTACTCCAACCCACAAAAAACGAGTAATCGATTATTAGTAAATTAATGCGCATGAAATGTATAAATTGTTTTATTTACAAACGTTACCAACAATGGTTTCAAAATAAGGTAACTTCAAACTATGCCTTTATTTTGGGAAAGAAATGACATGAGAAATATGCATTAGTAAAAAAATCCCCTCACCTGGAGCGTAGAAACATAGAAACCAATAGTGGCGGCATTAGGACAATGAACATACTATATGTAAAAATATTTAAAGTCTACATAAAGGCTATCACATTTTCATAATTTCACATGTTATTATTTATAAAAGCAAGTGGTAAAAGTTTACTTTTTATAAAATGCACTCTGCTCGTGTTCAGAGGTTTATCGCACTATTACACATACTGGTCTGATCAGCTTCTGAGTTTCTTGTACTGCTTCACATTTTCTTTCTGCTCCTGCTGCCCCGCTTCTTTTTATGTCACTGTGCACATCACTACTTTAAAGTCAACGTGAGGCTGTTTTTAACCCATTTTACTTTGGTAAAGTATTTCTGAGAGAAACCGGATATTCAATGAGAAAACTTGATTTTATCCAACAAGAATGTACTGGATTGTGAAATGTGGCACTACATACCAGAATATTGAGTGGTTGAAGGAGAGGGGTTAGAAAATAAGAAGAATTTATGATGTCTGCTGAAAATCTTTTATCAAATGATTACATTATGAAGAAAGATACAAAAGGCTACAAACTTTTTTAACTTGTTCTGATTAAATTTGCACAATACAACCAGAGCCCATATATAGCAAAGTAACTAGTGTCCATTTTGCTTTCATACTGAGTTTGAGTGCTGCTATTGAAAAAATGGTCTCTGGCTGTGTCCGAAAGTTGAAAAATGCTGTCTTCGGAGGCTGAATGCCAAGGTAGGAAGGCATCAAGGCACGCCATATCCAATATTTGTGTCACATCCTGTCTGCTGAGATGCTTTCATCTGGTCAGTTTTTGAAAGGAGCATAGATCCAGCCTTTACTGACTTTGAAAACCTAACATCCTGCATGTGCTGTTCGCTGGTTGGTTGAAAGAATAAAAATGGCACCCGATGGAGCTGTTTAAAGCAGTAATTAGTTTATAAATGTCCCTGTTTTTTAACTTGGTTACTAAATATGTGCTTGGTTATGTCTCACCTTCATTTGTTCTAGATCATAAGACATGACGCTATGGTGCCTTGGAAGGCAGTTCGAAACCAGCGTCCTTAAGAGGTGCCTTCATATGCAGATCACTGCCTGTGAAGTCACTGAATCAGTGAGACCAGTGGGTATACATTGCCTCTCAGCCCGTTTGTATTCATACAGCGTTGTGTGACGGTTTTTCCTCAGCACTGAAGTAACAAGAAGTAAATGTCACTTCCATGAAGCGTGACCACAGGGTGACGTCACAAGATATAATTACCAGCGTTTTGCCAGACCATTGCACACCAAGATACCAAATTTCTCTTAATCACCATCCGCCCCCATTCTCATCACACTCCCTCATAATCTCCATCTCTCTGCTTTTCTTTCAGGGTAATGCACATGTTCAGAAATGCCATACGTAGATCGTCAGAATCGGATCTGTGGCTTTTTAGACATCGAGGAAATGGAGAACAGCGGCAAGTTTTTGCGGCGCTACTTCATCCTGGACACACAGGAGTGCAGCCTGGTGTGGTACATGGATAACCCTCAGGTACTAACCCATCTAAAGTGTTTCTGACTGTGCTCCGTTACTTGGCAAGAGCTACAGGAACAGTCAGTTAATTCTGTCATGATTTACTCACCTTCATGTCTTTTCAAACTTGAATGACTTATGAGGAACACAAAAGGAGATGTTTAGCAGAATGTTCACACTACTATTTTCCATACAATAACAGTTAATGGAGACCAGGGCTGTTAATTTCCTAAAAGTACAAAAAAAGCACCATAAAAGTATTATTCAACTTGTGCTGAAGCTTCTGTATGATCGGTTTGTGTGAGGAACAGACTGAAATGTAATCGCTTCTCCTGTCTTATTTGAACTAGAGGTTGACCGACATTTGATTTTGCCGAAACGGTCTACTAAGGTTGAGTTGCAGTCTCAGATGCAGTTTATTGTGCAACCAAAATCCAACCAAGATTTGCTGCATAACAAGGGACTTTTTATGGGATCAAAATCCTGTCAAAAGTATTGTGGTCACGGATCCAAAAATAATAAGCGTAAATCAAAATAGTAAGCGTGAATCAAAAAATAAAAAGCGCAGATAAAAAATAGTAAGCGCAAAAATACATAAAAAGTGCAGATCAAAATAATAACAAGCATGAATCAAAAATATATAAACACATTTAAAGTATGCTTAAAAAAAAAAAAAAAAACAACAGAAAAATTAAGTCATCAGAATTGCAAACAAAATCATGTTTTCCTTTGGTTATATTACAGTTTTTTGTGCTCTCTGACAATTTTGCTCATATTGTTTTGTTTTTTTTGTACGTTTACACTGTATTTTTCTTTGCTTTTGTTTCCAAGTCCTGCGCTTGGTTTTCCAAAACTTGTGGGTAGAGTTTCATGCAAAACGCCCCCTGATTTACGTCCCTATTGGTCCACAAATTCTTGATCGACAGCTCCTCCTCTAGCCAATCACTGGAAGAGGGGAGGTGATGTCACTCCAATGCAACTCTGACAGCTGCTGCTCAATATTATATAATTTGTGGTTGATAGATACGTTGCTTGTGTCTGTTTTGAGTATTTTCTGCCAGCTCTAGGAAACAATGTGTTGTCCGAGTAGGCCATTAGTCCATTAACCAGCCACTGTGGAGGGTGACCTGTAAGACTTCTCGGAGTGATATATTACAAGAAATTAGACACAAAGACGCGCATTTGATGAAACATGATTATATTTTGAAGAACAGATGAAAGAAAAGCCGCTGATGCACGTCTGATTTGTTATGTGCGCAGCGAGCTCTGCTGTTCACGAGTGCAATGAAAGTGCTTCTCCAAGACACGCACATTCATAGAGTTCTTGTTTCCCAATAACTATTGTCTTAGGTGTTAAGAGCATTTTCTATGAGTGATTTTATGAACCTTCGTTATTTTTGATGTGCGCCTAGGGTGTGAAATAGCACCTGCCACACTCCAAATGCGATGAGGCTCAATCCAGTTCACAAGCTACTCGTTCAAATGCAGGTATTTCATGCACGAGTAATTTTCTCATCTACCTGCAACAGGTGGGTGACCTGTAAGACGTCTCGGAGTGACACATGACATAATGCTGTTAGTCAAAAAGACACATGCGTGAAGAATCACAGTTTATTATATTTTTAAGAACAAACAAAAGAAAAGCTGTCAATGCTTGTGTCTGTTTTGCTGTTTGTTCAGAGGCATGCAAAACCCTGTCTCGTGGAACAAGCGCATGTAAAGAGTTATCACCCCTTTTTCTCTGTTTCATTTGACTGAAAATTGTTTGCAAGTATAATGTAGTCTATGAGAATGCTGCAAATGATCTTCGATCATCTCGTGACGTACTGTGAGTTTAGTTTGTTTTATTTCCACGGAGCAGTTTGCATTGTGAACGCTTTTACACATTGTGAACGCAACTCTACAGGTTCATTAATATATACAGGTATCTTTGTATTAAAGAAACAAAGACTAAAGTGATTAAATCATAAAGTAATACAAGACACGTTCACCTTGAACCTAAAATTACATTCAATTTCATTTTCTTTAGGCAGCATTAACTGTATTACCAAAACGCAATACAAACACATTCGATAAGAACACACATTTGGCAGCATTTTTTGGGAACACAAGTGAATTTATTAGGTTTATTTATTTAATTTAGAAATGTCTTTTGAGTTTTTTGTGTTCCAATACATTTATTAAATTTTTAAAGCAAAATAAATAAAGCAAAAATATTCACCGACCCTTGGCAGGGCGGTTGACCATATAATCAGATATTGCAATATTTTAAAGCCGATTATTGTTAAAATATTTTTTACATTTCGCCCAGCTCAAAAGGGAAGTAAAATTTTTCATGAACAATTGTAAAATGAAGTCATTTTATGGAGACCCGCACAAACACGTGTACTCAATTCCAAATTGCAACGTTACATATTAATTTTTGCATATTTGTTTTTGTGTTTTTGAGTAGTCTATGGGAAATATAAACATCATATTTTATTGAAAAACTTTGTTTTTGAAAATAGTAAGTTATTTGTTTGTGCTATGGCTCTTTCGAAAAAATGCATCAACCAAAAATGTAAAAAAAAAAGTCTCCTTAATGAAAAAAGGTTCCCGACCCCTGATATAGAGCATACAACCAACTCCAAAGTGTGCATGTAGGTGTCTGCAATAATGCACACCTTTTAGATTTTTGATATAATAATAATAAAAAACAAATTAAAAAAAGTCCAATAATATGTAAGCATTTCTATATTCGTCAGTATTGTATTATGCCTTGGTGTCGGGATCTGGATTTTATTTCTGTCAGCTGGCCACCAGATAAGACCCTTTTGGATATAACACATTTTTGTAATTGAGTGCAATTTTTTCCCCCACCCCTCAGTACTTATGTAACTGTGCTTACAGTATATAAAGTTGATGTATGACCCCCGCTACCCAGTATTCTACTGGCAAATGTTCAGTCTCTGGATAACAAGCTCTGCTGAAAGCGCGGATCTCTTTCCAACGAGATACAAGGGACTGCTGCATTATCTGCCTTAAGGAAACTTGGATGTCTGCGGAGATTCCAGACTCAGCCATTGAACCCACGGGGTTCTCCGTGCACCGAGCGGACAGAGCGAAAGACCTCTCAGGTAAAAGCAGAGGAGGTGGTGTATGTTTTATGATCAACAAATCCTGGTGTGATCAGAGGAACGTACATTCTATCAAGTCTTTCTGCTCTCCTGATCTGGAATTTCTTACGCTTCTGTGTCGACCATTCTGGCTACCGAGGGAATTCACAGCGGTCATTATCACTGCTGTGTACATTCCCCCACAAGCCGACACAGACCGGGCTCTCAAGGATCTGTATGGTATTATAAGTGAGCAGGAAACCGCGCACCCTGAGGTCACGTTCATTGTGACCGGGGACTTTAATAAAGCCAGTTTAAAATCAGTCACACCAAAATACCACCAGCACATTAGTTTCAACACACGAGGGGACTGGGTTTTGGACCATTGCTACTCTCCGTTCCGGGATGGCTACAAATCCCTCCCCCGACCCACCATTTGGCAAATCGGACCACTCTTCCATTCTGCTTCTGCCCGCTTACAGGCAGAAATTGAAACAGGAAGCACCCACCCTCAGAACGATCCAGTGCTGGTCGGACCAATCAGACTCCTACACTAAAGACACAGCTGACTCGATACATGTGTTAATGGACTAATGGCCTACTCGGACAACACATTGTTTCCTAGAGCTGGCAGAAAATACTCAAAACAGACACAAGCAACGTATCTATCAACCACAAATTATATAATATTGAGCAGCAGCTGTCAGAGTTGCATTGGAGTGACATCACCTCCCCTCTTCCAGTGATTGGCTAGAGGAGGAGCTGTCGATCAAGAATTTGTGGACCAATAGGGACGCAAAACGCCCCCTGATTTACATGAAACTCTACTCACAAGTTTTGGAAAACCAAGCGCAGGACTTGGAAACAAAAGCAAAGAAAAATACAGTGTAAACGTACAAAAAAAAAAAAAGAAAAAAGAAAAGAAAATATTAGCAAAATTGTCAGAGAGCACAAAAAACTGTAATATAACCAAAGGAAAACATGATTTTGTTTGCAATTTTTCTGTTGTTTTTCTTGCAGCATATTTTAAATGTGTTTATATATTTTTGATTCATGCTTGTTAGTTTTTGAGTCACGCTTATTATTTTGATTCATGCTTATTATTTTTGTATCCGTGACCAGAATACTTTTGATGGGATTTTGATCCCATAACTTTTAACCATAAACTAGAGATTCACTGATGTATCAACTGCCGATATTTATTGGTCAATTATTGACCAAATTAAAACATCAGCATATCGGTTTTAATCATGAAAATGCTGATATGAATACCTGATGGTTTATTTATAATTTATTAGTCATACTTTGTAAAAACTCTGTGAATTCACATGCATAATCAAGAAACAATAATGGCAACATGTAGAAGGGTTGGCACTCCTAAGAATGTAATATTTACATTTCTTTCTTTCTCGTTTTCACATTAATGCGGAAAAAATGCCATAAACGGACGTGACAGTTGTGAAGGGGCATTTACCTATAGGCTACATGATGAGGGAAACCATCCAAAACACTTTGAAACCAGCAGACTTTGACTTCTGAGACATCAGTACGATATCTTTTAATGCTGCACGATTGATTGTAATATGATTAAAATTGCAATATGGGCTGTGCGATTACGAAGCATAAAAGGATGTGTTTGAAAATATAATCTGCATTCAGTGCTTCAGTCAGCGCTGTGTGAGCAAGCGGCGCCCTCTTGCGGTCTGGATGGCATTATCCATTATCTATTATACCATTATCATACAGAATTTAAAAGGGGGTTTTGTTCCGTTGGCTTAAACATTTTAATTTTCCATGATGCGGTTGACATTTCTGTGGAAATGCCCAACATGTGCATTATCTTTCATTGTGGTTGTCTTTCAAATTTTGGCCTGTCATGTGTTCAACAGATCCAAACTTTTAATGGAAATTATTTATTGTTAGAACAGTAAAAAAGCTTTTGTACCTCTTTGTACATTTTAAAGGATTATTCCTAAGTAAAACATTGATCTGATGACAAAATATGGTAAGTGACAAAATATCGGTATTAACCTATAGGTTTTTGTGAAAATCTGTATTGGCCAAAAATTGTTGTATAACAAATATGAGCAATCACTCATCAACAGAAGATCATCAGTGAATTTGTGTCATAAATCTGGTTATCAGGTAATCTGGTCAAATTAAAACTTTTTTCTCTTTTCTCTAGGGACAGCATGTATCAAAGTCATGAACAAAATAATCAACAATGGTTATATAAATACAGTGCATTCAGAAATTATTCAGACCCTTCATTTTTTTCACATTTTGTTATGTTGTAGCCTTATGATAAAATGCTTAAATTATTTTTTTCACATCAATCTACACTCCATACCCCATAATGACAAAGCAAAAAAAACAGATTTTTTATAACTGCAAATTTATTAAAAATAAAAAAACTGATATCACATTGACATAAGTATTCAGACCCTTTGCTATGACACTTGAAATTTAGCTCAGGTGCATCCAGTTTCTCTGGATCATCTTTGAGATGTTTCTACACTTCAATTGGAGTCCACTGGTTGCAAATTTAATTGATTGGATATGATTTGGAAAGGCACACACCTGTCTATATTAGGGATGGGCATTTTGGTCATTTTGTCTACTCAAGTACTCGGACTAATTACTTGAGTACTCGTCGAGTTACCATAGTAATCTTAGTAAGCGTGCACCAGTTTTTTTAGTGACTGTCTGAACTGTCTATTTTCAATCGCAGTTGGCTTTAACAGGAGATGCCATAACCATCGCGGTTTTAATATGCGTGTTAAGTTGAAGTTCAGTTTTGAAGACACTGGATTCTGTTTGATTTATCTGTGCTCTGTCTATCTGTTTGAAACACACGCCTGCTGTATATGTGTTGAGTCCACTGCCACACGCGCCTGGTGTGTGTGTGTTTGCTCCTGTGGGAAAGCCACGATGCTCCGTAATGTTGTTGCTGTGATGATTCATGGAGCATTCTGTTCAACTCAGAGTCGGAATTTCCATCTTTCAACTGGGGAAAGTGCAACAGAATGACACTATGTCGGATTTTAACTTGGAAACTCATGCGGAAATCTTTAACTCCCATTTTGTCTAGATGCAGGTGTGTTACATCACCCAGGGCAGGGAGGTTTACAGTCAGTGACAAACATTCACTTTTAATAAATAATATCCATTAACGAGTCAAAGTTCTTACATTAAATCAGGGCTACTCAACTTTGGAAAGGTCAGGGGCTGTAAAGCTGGATCAGTGTACCCTTGAGGGCCTCACTCTTAATTTTTATGATTTTTATGTACATATATATATATATATATATATATATATATATATATATATATATATATATATATATATATATATATATATACACACACACACACAAACAAGTAAACATTTTTATAGTAAGAATGTTGGAATGTTAGTATACGGGATAGTTCACCTAAAAATGTTAATTCTCTCATCATTTACTCACCTTCATGTCATCCCAGAAGTGTATAACTTTCCTTTTTTCTGCTGAAGACAAATTATTATTATTATTTAGATTATTTAGAAAAAAATATCTCAGCTCTGTGGTGTCAGCAATGAGCCAGGAGAGAGAGAGAAGTTAGTGAACACATATGCAGTATTTAATGAAGAAGATGAATATACAAATACATCTAACACAAGGCTTGAAGAACAAAGGAACTACTAGCTTCAAAGCTACTATGAACAAGACTAGACAAGGAATAACTGAACATGACAGTCTAAATAGGGGCACAAATGAAGGTAAATGCAAAACAGCTGAACACAATAATGGAGGACAGGTGAGGATGATGGCTGGGCATCTTGGGAAATGTAGTGCAGAAGGTGATTTCAACAACAGAGTCTCTTGAAGTCAGGGGAAAACACAGAACAGTTCGTGACAGAACCCCAAAATGGATGGCTCCCGACGCCCGAATGAAGAGTATGGTACTGGGAAGGGATATCAGACGGACGGCCGGGGCACCAAGGGATGTCTGACAGATGGTCAAGAGACCATGGAGGAGTTGGTAGATGATCAGGAGGCCAGGGAGGAGTCTGCGGACAATCAGGAGGCCAGGGAGGAGCCTGCGGATGATCAGGAGGCCGCAGAAGAGCTGGAGGTGGAGCGGGCAGGGGCTTGAGTTCCAGAAGGAGGATCCGGAGGTGGAGCAGGCGGAACCGCTGGAGGATCAGGTATTTGAGTTCCAGGAGGAGGAGCCGGAAGTGGAGCGGGCAGAGCTGCAGGAGGAGCAGGGATTTGAGTTCCAGGAGGAGGATCCGGAGGTGGCCGTGGAAGGCTTGGAGGAAGGAGTCATGGAAGGCTTGGAGGAAGGAGCTGTGGAATCCAGCCCTCTTGTGTTTGCATGAATTGCTTCAAAATTCTTTAGATTAATGCCAAGACACTGCTGGTGTAAAACTGTAAAGGGATATTTGATATATTTGATATATTTGCTGCCATGGCAACACATTAATTGTTATTATTCCTTTCTTCCTATATTTGGGTTTAAACTTAAATGGTTGTAACTCATGAATGCTAGGGAGTACAGACCTAAGCCTGGTCTCTTTTTAAAGAAGAAACTTGGCAGTTTATTGTGCAAGTAATTTTTTTTTTAAAGTGAAATATAAAAGTTATAGAAGTTTAATTTTTAAACAAACTTTTTTTATATAAATAAAATATACTAAAAATATCATCTGAAATGTAAAAATATTTGAAAATCAAGGCCACATGTCTAACCCAGATATGATCCACATTTTAGATCGATATATCAAAAAATTACCATTTGGTGGCAGTTTTTATTCAGATGCAGTACCAGAAATGTCCAATAGAGGACAGCCAAGCTCCATAGGTGAATGATTCCCAAAAGACCACATCTGCACAATTATCCGAGTAAACATTTATACAGTTTATAAAGATGCATAGAGCAGAAAATACTAGGCACATTTCTGTTTGTGTGTTCCTATTAGATCACCCTCCAGCTTGTTGGCGATTTCTCATATTATGTAATGGTCAAATATGTACTCCTGCAATAGTTTTTCTATTGTGAAATAAATCACCTTGACCTTCTGTACTCTTCAACTGGTTATATAAACTAAACCATCTTGTTTTTTGAAACCCTTTATCTTCCCAACCTTAAGGTTTACTTAGAAAAATGGCACTTAAGAGACTTTATGCAACACTTAACGTGTTTTAAAGGCATTCTTAAGTAAAAAATAAATACTTAAAAATAAAGTTTTGCTGCTTTTCATCTATATCTATTACCTTTAAGGTAATCTGTTTGCTAGTGTACTTCTAAACGTTGACAAAATTAGTTTTCATAAGGTACAAGCATTTGAAGTCTGCAGTTTCTTCCACCAATACGGATCAAAAAATGTTATGACTCATTCTACACTTCAGACTTTCTAACTTTCTGTCCACTCAAATGCTTTTTTGAATGAAAACCAACCCTCCCCTTACAATGTCTGGCTGTGTTCTAACTGGTGCTGATCAAGCCTACGCAGGACACTTTGAAGAGAGCAAAAAAATGAAATAGAGTCGTTCTGAACAGACTTTCTGATAAGAATTGCTTAAAAAGTGAGTTCTGACTGTCGGTTATCACCTTTCACATCTCTGAAGCTCTCACAGTGTAGGGTAATTGTTTTCAAAGGAATTAATTCACCATCGCTGGAGCTAGATGTGAGGACAAGTGGCTGGAGTTTATATATTTTTCTGGGATGTACAGACTGCGATTTACTGTGTGCGGTTGTGGGCAGGTAATGCAGTAATTTTGACACAGTTAGATCACTGTTCTGTTTTCAAATATTTGGACTATATATTACCTCTCAAGTTTCAGCTGTAAGAGTACTTTACCTTGATTAGCATGATGGAAAGGGGTGCGTGTCAGTGTGTGGCTACAACCCAAAACCTATTGGCTTGTTTTAAAAATTGGGGCGAGTAGTTTGACATGTCCCGCCACCACTTCCTGTTTCAGTAGGAAATACGGTAAAACAGTAACTCCAACCTTGCTTGTCAAGGCATTTTAGGATGACTTTAAGGGAAACCGAAAAGGATTATGACGTTTTACTTATGAACCCCTTAAATAACACTTAATGGTTATTTTCTGCAACTCCTTTAATTTTAAGGGAAACTTTAAGGTGTTCTTAAGGGAAAATTACACTGTAGGTGCTTTATGCATCCAGGCCCAAGTATTTTAAAAGTTCATGCGACGTTGATTCTGCGACAGCCCCAGAGCTCCTACGCTCGGTGTATACGTCAGCATCCAAATTCACTCACTCATTTCGTTCACTCACTGCTGAGATATAGTGCGCTCACTGCCACAACTATATAGGAAATAGTGAATGAGTGAACGATTTCAGACACAGCGATCGATTTTGATTGCATAAAAATGAATTAGTATCAATATTTTATTGAAATTAGACATTTTTGATTACATAATAACATAAAAATAGAGGATCAGTCGGGCTTTTTCCCCATTTACACCCTATTTTCGATGTTTTGAATAAAATCGTTGAGTTCATTTCCATCAGTGGACCCTCATGTTAGGCTCGTTTGAGATGTCAAATGCCTCGCCTTGAAAGTAGAGGAGAGCAGGCTAGTGCAGTCTGGGGAGGAGTGAAATTTGAGCTGTCAAGTAGGACAGTTCTCTCTTCTCGTAGTGGATCAGCCTCTACGAGATTAAAGGCAGATATCGCGTGATTCACGTTCAAGTGCTTTGTTGTTAATAAAGTGGATGCAATTTAAATTCTGTTGCTTTTAAATTAAAATAAATATGAAGAACAAAACACTCAGTGTACCTGTTATTTATTTCCTCCATAAGATGTGTCTTTCCATACATTTTTAGTTTAATAAAGATTTTAGATATTTCAGAAATATGATACCAATCACATATCCCTTACAGATATCACACTGTCAGATTGTTGGGAATATTCACATATAATTTATACACATAAAAACATGATATTAGAAATAAAAAATCAAACATTTTAAAAGAGAACAAAACATCACGGTTGTTTAAGCCAATGATCATTAAGCTGTGTCGTCAGCAAGTCATTTCCCATCGTGCTTGCAGTTCACTCAACTCGGAAAAAGCAACTGCGCTGCCTGCCTGCTACAACTGCGACCTCATCGCTCTCATGGGTGTATTTTTGACATGCGTGGTCATGATATCACAGCAAGTTGGACAGATTTCTAACAGGCATGCACCTGTCATGTGATCACCGGTGATCGGTTCTGCACAGAACTTGCTCATCTCAAATGAGCCTAATGAAATGCATGCTGTTTTTTCTTCAATCATTGGATTGGATCATAAGCAGAAAACATGAAACATAAGTAGCCTACTGTTGCTCACATGTCGCATGTTTTAAAAATGCTCTCTTTTAACATTTTAAAATGTTTTTCACTGTAATATTCTAATTGCAAAATAGACTGCAGAAGATGAAAATTGAGTTTTTAAGCTTTAATTTGATACCAAGTATGTGAACATTGATGAAGTTTTTGATATAAAACAAAGCCACACTCAAACAGGCCGCCTGTTGGCCAGTGTCAGTTAAAAGGTTTAAAATGGGCGTGTGAGACGGCCTCTGTAGCACCCCCGTTTTCACCTACAGTCACCAAAATTGGTGCATATATCAACCTGGAGAACTTTCATAATTATAGTCATTAGGTCCACCCAACAGGAAGTCGGCCATTTTGGATTTATTTTATATTGCAGTCTCTGAACTTTTAAATACTCCTCCTAGGGGATTTATGAGACTGTCACCACATTTAGACAACATTATGCCAAGACATTGAAGATGCTAAATTGTGAACAGATTTTGGATATATCGAATGGTGTTGCCATGGCGAGGCATTAAATTAATGGCAAAAATGGGAAACGAAGTGTCTTCTATCTTCTGTGTGCAGTGTGTGATTTAGATCAAAATTGAGATGTATGTTTTGGGGCTAATCACATGGATGTGACTATTTTGGGACATGGTTATAGCGCCACCACCTGGCAGCAGGAAGTGTGGCTCTAACAACTGACTTTAAAATAGTCCTCTTGTATTTAAATTGCTTCAAAATTGTTTAGAATAATGCCAAATGCATGTGTCCACCTTGCATTGTTTTCCGAAAGCCACTGGGTGGAAACAGACCCATGGTGCTTGGGCCTGTCATCTCTGCTTGCAGCTATATTATTTGTTGTTTCTTATTTATTTATTTTTAACATCTTCTTGCAGTTGAATTCCCTCTCTAATATGATTCAGCAATTTAGAAAACTAGCATAAGTCCTCATGAAAATGTACACCACACAAGGAATAAAGATTTGATAGGCTGCTGATAAATATATTTGTGATGATGATATCATAACGCGGGCCACGTGTTGAGTAGCACTGCATTAAATGATAATAAAACATGTTTAGCAAATGTTTTGCTGAGACAGGTGTTCAAAACACAGCTAATTACACTCTCTTTTGATAATCGTAATGATAGCATTGCAGCGTCGTATATCAGTCTGGTTGCTATTAGACATCTCGGACAATCAATGTACTTCTCAAAATTACAGTGTAATCAATATCAAAATTAAAAATAAGCTCCCTCTTTGACACGTTTTTGTTTAGTTGTCAGGTAATTGTCACTGAATTTCAAATTAAGTGAAGTCACTTCATGTATGATCACCATCGATCATTGTTTTCATGATCGATCATTGCTGCCATGTCCGAGTACCCAAGTACTCGAGTACTTGTGCCCATCCCTAGTCTACATAAAGTCTCAGCTGAAAATGGATATCAGAGTAAAAACCAAGCCATGAGGTCAAAGGAACTGCCTGCAGAGCTCAGAGACAGGTTTGTTTCGAGGAACAGATCTGGGAAAGGCTACACATTTTTTTTTGGCCGCATTGAAGGTTCCCAAGAGCACAGTGGCCTCCATAATTCTTAAATGGAAGAAGTTTGGAACAACCAGGACTCTTACTAAAGCTGGCCACCCGGCCAAACTGAGCAATTGGGGGAGAAGGGCCTTGGTAAGAGAGGTGATCAAGAACCCGATGGTCACTCTGGTTGAGCTCCAGAGATCATGTGTGGAGATGGGAGAAACTTGCAGAAGGACAACCATTTCCGATTAACATTTTTTATTGATTCAACCATTAAATATATACATAGCAGAACACACATATACAGAATCAATATACAACCCCCACTACCCCCCCCCCCAATCCCCCACCCGACCCCCGACAACACCCCAGTGGTCACAAAACCATAGACACACAACAAAAATAAATAAATAAATTAATAAAAAAAGAAAAATAAAATAAAATAAATAAAACAATCACACACATAAAACCCCTACACCTCTCTCTCCACTGTCCCTCCCCGAGAGCCCTCCAAAAAAGACAGATATCTGCCCCACTTCTTCGCAAACATGTCCAGACTCCCCAGTCTTCTGGATACCCCCTCCTCAAGAGCTGCCACTCTGGCCATCTCTGAACACCACTCCTGAAAAGGGGGCGCTCCAGCCGACTTCCAACTCCTCAGAGTGATCTGTCTGGTGATCATAACACTAGATAGGACCCAGTTTTTCATGTGCTTATTCTCCAAATTAATGACTGCCCCATCTCCCAAGATACAGAGCCTGGGGCAAAATAACATTTGAGAGGCCAAAACCTCGCACATAAAACTCTGAATCCTCATCCAAAATTCCTGCATCTTAACACATCCCCAAAAGACATGGGTTGTGTCTCCATCTTCTAATTGACATCGCCAGCAGGTGGGTGTGTCTTTAAGACCAAGCCTATGCAATCTAGAGGGGGTCCAATAGACTCTATGTAAAATCTTAAATTGCATGAGGCGAACACTTGTGTCTCTGGATGCAGATTTGAAATTTTTTAGAATCCCAGCCCACTCTCCCTCCTCCAATACCAAATTTAGATCTTTCTCCCATAATCTCTTAAGAGAAGTTGAAGTTCCGTCTCCCAGACTCTGAATTAGTAGGGAGTAATACACCGATGCCTCATGACCTTTTCCAAAAGCAGTAATCACCTCTCCCAGAGTGTCTGCCGCTTTAGGAGGGTATAAACCACTCCCAAAAACAGTACAGAGCAGGTGGCGCAGCTGTAAATACTTATAGAACTGAGATCTAGGAATCCCAAAAAGTTTAACCAAATTTTGAAAGGATCTCAACACTCCATTCTCATACAGGTCACTGAGTGTAATAACCCCCCTCACAATCCACTCTGACCAGCAAAAAGGGGACTTGTTGATGCATAGTTTGGGGTTCAGCCATATGCTCAAGGCAACATTTAAAAAATGTCAGAATTAAACAGTCTGGACACTTTAGTCCATACTGAGTTCAAGTGCGAGATAACGGGATGTAACTTAGCTTCTCCGATTAATTTGATAGAAAGGCTCTGCAGTGGAGAAATAGGAGCAAGAACTTCCCGTTCTATACAGAACCAGGGAGGGGCTCTCTCAGGTGGAACTGACCAATGAGCCAAATGTCTGAGACCGAATGCATAATAATAAAACAAAATCTTGGGTAGGCCTAGCCCACCTTTGTCAATCGGCCTATGTAACTTATTGAAATGTCATTTGGGACGTTTACCATTCCAAATGAAAGACTTTGCTATGCTATCAAATTGCTTGAAATAAGAGAGGGGGACATCTACAGGGAGAGACTGCAGTAAGTAATTGTATTTTGGAATACAATTCATTTCAATAACATTAACCTTCTCAGTCATAGATAAATGTAATGAAGCCCACCTGCCCACATCGCTCAAAAAACGTTTTTATTAAGGGGTCAAAATTAACTCTAACTAAATCGCACAAATTTGCTGGAAATAAAATACCCAAATACTTAATGCCCTATTTGGGCCACTGGAAAGTACCCGGCTGGAAAGCCGTTTCTGGGCAGTACGCTGTCAGAGCCAAAGCTTCGGATTTAGACCAATTGACTCTATATCCTGAAAACTTAGAAAAGGAACTAATAATTCTGTGGAGGCAAGGCATAGATCTACTGGGGTCAGAGACAAATAAAATATCATCTGCGTAAAGCAAGAGTTTATGCACCATACCTCCCGCCACCACCCCTGGAAAATCATCCTCCTTTCTTATCGTGGTTGCTAATGGTTCCAGGGCAAGACAGAACAATAATGGGGAAAGAGGGCAACCCTGCCGGGTGCCCCTATCCAAAGTAAAATAATCTGAAATTGGTCCATTTGTTTGTACCACCGCTACTGGGTGTCTATAAAGTAACTTAATCCATCCAATAAATGTACTCCCGAACCCGTATATTTCCAAAACCTTAAAAAGATAATCCCATTCTACCATATCAAATGCCTTTTCGGCATCAAGTGAGATGGCAGTGACTGGAGATTGTTCATTCGCTACTGACCACATGATATTGATGAGACGCCTAATGTTATCAGAAGAGCTACGGCCCCGAATAAACCCCACCTGATCTATATGTATAAGTGATGTCATAACTTTACTTAATCGATTAGCCAGAATTTTTTACAACATTTTTACATCTAACTGGATCAGGGAAATTGGATGGTAACTTTTACACTCGCTTGGATCTTTGTCCTGTTTAAGAATCAGACTGATCTGGGCTTGTGTCATGGTTGGCGGAAGCTTTCCATTCTTTAATGATTCAATATAAACTTCTAACAAAAGTGGAGCCAGTTCTGTAGCATAAGATTTGAAAAATTCAGCAGCAAAGCCATCAGGCCCCGGAGCCTTGCCTGTAGGTAAGGCCTTAATAACCTCGCCGAGCTCCTCCAAGGTTATCTCAGAATCAAGAGAATTTTTTTGCTCAGTCGTCATTTAAGGGAGATCTAATGGTTCCACAAAGTTTCTAATATCTTCATCAGTAGACGAAGACGTGGAACTATAGAGATCAAAGTAGAATTCTTTCAAAGCATTATAAATATCAATGGCTGAGGTAAATATTTCACCACCAGCAGATTTCACTGAGGGAATGGTAGAAAAAGACTTTCTCTGCTTTATATATCTAGCCAAAAGTTTTCCTGATTTGTCACCCGACTCAAAGTATGACTGTCTTGCCCTGAATAACCAAAACTCCACTTTCCGTGACAAAACAGTATTATATCTGTATTTCAATCAAGTCAATTCTCTGAGGCCATCGGATGACAAACGGCGCTTCAGCTCTGCTTTGGCATTTTTTATATTTCCTTCCAACTCCACGAGTTCTCGTGCTTTGGATTTTTTGATGAATGAGGCATACTGTATGATCCGACCCCTAAGAACCGCCTTAAGTTTCTCCCAAGCCATGTCCACAGTGGATACTGAGGACCAATTGGTCTCCATATAAACATTGATTTCAGCCTTTAGCATTTGTTGGAAATCAGGATTTTGTAAAAGGGATACATTAAGGTGCCAACAATATGATTTCTTTTTCTTCATATGTGGCAACACCTCTAAACTCACCAGGGCGTGATCTGAAACTAAGATGTTTCCAATTGAGCAATCAACAACAGATGAAATGAGGGACTTGGATATCAAAAATAAAAAATCTATTCTAGAATAAATCTTATGGACTGATGGGAAAAAAATTTATAGTCCCTACCAGATGGGTTCAAAAGTCTCCAAATATCTGTAAGACCAAGATTTTTACACATCCTGTGAAGTGTCAGTGTTGCTCTAGGGGGCTTACACACTTTTGCTTCACTGGGATCAAGGATTGAGTCCATCAAAAGATTAAAGTCTCCTCCCAATATTATATCATGAGGGGTGCCAGCGGCTTGCAACATCCCTTCAAGATCTATTAAAAAGCCCTGATCATCAGCGTTAGGTGCGTAAATATTAGCCAAAATCAACCTTTGCCCTTGAATTTCAGCTAAAACAGTAATTACTTTTCCTAATTTATCTTTAATCTGTTTGAGAAATTTGAATTGTAAATGTTTATTTACCAATATAATGACTCCCTTGCACTTACTTGAGCCAGCACTAAAGAAAACACGTCCACCCCATATCTTCCCAAATTTTTCAGCTTCCTGCGGGAAAAGATGCGTTTCTTAAAGAAACGCTATATCATATTTCTTACGTTTAAGAAAAGTAATAACCTTCCTTCTTTTATGGGGTGCCCCCAACCCATTCACATTCCATGTGGAGAGAGATAGTACACTCATATTAACAACTGACATATTGATATAATAAAAAAAATAAACTGTGTCAAAAACAAAATTATACAGACCACATTGCCCATTAGTACAACAATCAAACCCCAAACTTCCCCCCGAACAAAACATACAGAATAAAGAAAAACGTGCGCATTAACCCCACGCACGAAAGCGCCAACCTGCGTCAATCCCTCTAAACTCAAAAGGTCCATGAACGCCCACGAGCCCCCACGACAACTTTGCCATCGGATTGCTCAATTTTGCCTCACAAATTTGTTTAGGCAAAATTACATAACAGAAAATACTTTGTAAAATAACCCTCAGCCAAAAGGAAGAATGAACACAGAACATGTAGATTAATTCACAGAAATGTTTTAAAGGTTTGATCCTCCACAAAACAAATTTCAGCTGATATAAAACCATTCAGTTTCACAGATAGACAAACAAATGTTCAGTGAGCCAGCTGTTATGAGTTCAGCGGATGACGTAATCATTCCAGTGTCCCGTAAACGGCACAAGTTCCAGCCGCTAGGCAGAGCCAACTCAAAAAGAAACAAAACCGACATCCCGGTTCCCCGGATGGTCAAGTCAATTCACTCGGAGGCCGCATAAAAGTATATACCATGACTTACTCAATCCGTCAACTTTATAAAAGACATCCTTTGTGTGAGCATGTAGATATTTTGCGGTCATTCGTAGTGTCCACTCTCAAACTGGCGGGGAACTTCAATGCAAAAGTAATCTTTCATCAATGCAAAAACTTCTTTAAGCAAAGTGTTATTCACAAAACAAATTCCAGCCACTAGGCGGAACCAACGCAAAAAGAAGCCAAAATGACCCCCAGCTTCCTCAAAAGCCAGAGTAAGTACAGCGAGTCAGACCCACTCATATGAGAAACATCCAATGGTTTACTCACCCACTGATTCAATAAAAGACATTGCCTGATTGGGGCATGTAAATACTTTGTGACCGTTCTTCGTTTCTATTCTCAGTTTGGCCGGAAACATTAGAGCAAACGAGATCTTTCGCCGATGTAAGAGTTTCTTGCATTCCTTGAGCCGATCGCGTTTCTCTCTTGTCGAACTCGCAAAGTCCAGGAACAAGAAAATATTATGATTCCTCCAAGAAAGCTTCCCTTTGCTCCTCGCCTGGCACAACACAAGATCTTTATCGGATGACCTCAGAAATTTGGCCAGAATCGATCGGGGCCTTCCTCCCTCAGCAGATCTGTGAGCTGGGACTCTGTGAGCTTGCTCGATTTCCAGCTTGTGGCCTGTTATTTCGAGCATGCTCAGGAATTCCAACAATTCTGACGTTATTCCTGCGGTTTCTATTCTCAAGATCTTCAAGCTTTTCAAGAATACGTTCCAGATCAACTTTGGTCGCGGGTGGATTAGTTAGTTCCCTCTCCGAAGACTCCAAATAATCAATTCATTTCTCAGCATCTGACACTCTTGTAACTAACTCAGAGAATTTTATTTCCATCGCCGTAATCGATCGACGTATTACAGCGAGATCCTCCAAGTCAGTAAGAACCTTCGTCAACATCACCGACATGTTGGACAACTGATGCTGGATCTCCTCTCCCACAGCGCCATCCAGATCGAGTCCCCGGTCTGTAGGTCTATCGGGGCTTTCATCCTGAACACATGAGTGTCTTTTAATGTCTCCAGAGCCCGAGGATTTTGACTTCTTTGCCATGTTTTACCTCAAAGAGCAAATGTGTAACTGGGTGTATTGAATTTCATCAAATTATAACATGAGAATATTAAAAAATGTAGCAAAGTGCGCAGAGCTCGTCATTCACACGTCTGCTTCTTGCATGGCGTCACGTGACCTCCCCCAGAAGGACAACCATTACTGCAACACTCTACGATCTGGGCTTTATGGCAGAGTAGCCAGACGGAAGCCTCTCCTCAGTGCAAGACATGCAAAAAAGCACCTAAAGGACTCTCAGACTGTGAGAAACAAGATTCTCTGGTCTGATGAAATGAAGATTAAACTGTTTGGCCTCAATTCCAAGCGTCATGTCTGGAGGAAACCAGATACCGCTCATCACCTGCGCAATACCATCCCAACGGTGAAGCATGGTGGTGGTAACATCATGCTGTGGGGGTGGTTTTCAGTGGCAAGGACTGGAGGATTGGTCAGGGTTGAAGGAAAGCTGAACACAGCAAAATACAGAGATATCCTAATGAAAACCTGGTCCAGAGTGCTCGGGACCTCAGACTGGGCCGAAGGTTCACCTTCCAACTGGACAGTAACCCTAAGCACACAGCCAAGACAACCCTGTGAATGTCCTTGAGTGGCCCAGCCAGGGCCCGGACTTGAAACCAATCGATCATCTCTGGAGAGATCTGAAAATGGCTGTCCACCGACGGTCCCCATCCAACCTGACAGCTTGAGAGGATCTGCAGAGAAGAATGGCAGAAAATCCCCAAATCCATGTGTGCAAAGCTTGTCGCATAATACACAAAAAGACTGTAATCGCTGCCAAAGGTGCTTCAGCTAAGTACTGAGTTAAGGGTCTGAATACTTATGTATATGTGATATTTCAGTTTTTACTTTTTAATACATTTGCAAAGTTATCAAAAATCTGGTTTTTGCTTTGTCATTATGGGGTATAGAGTGTAGATTGATGTGGAAAAATAAATAATTTAAAGCATTTTAGCATAAGGCTGCAACAACAAATTGTGAAAAAATGAAGGGGTCTGAATACTTTCTTAATGCACTGTAAATGTTCAATAATATTTGTGTTTTAAATATTTACATTCACCAAGTCAAGTCATTTTTATTTGTATAGCGCCTTTCACAACATTGTTCCAAAGCAGCTTTACAGAAAATCATGCATTAACAGAAAATGAAGCTGTAATATCTATAATGTCTTAGTCATCATTGTGTAGTTTGATAAAATACAATTGTGAATTGTGTTTAAAAATGAGTAATTAAATAATAATTGTATTTAGAACCCCAGTGAGCAAGCCGTAGGTGACTGTGGCAAGGAACACAAAACTCCATAAGATGTTGGTTAATGGAGAAAAATAACCTTGAGAGAAACCAGACTCACTGTGGGAGCCAGTTCCCCTCTGGTAAAAATCATGAATATAATGCCAATATTACTTATGTATAGTGCAAGTCATGGTTTAAAATTAGTAAACTAAGTAAGTGTTAAGGGTCAGTGTTTAAAACAAAGATTTTGTATGAACTGTAAGATTAATGACTAATGTCTTTGAAGTTCATCCTGGATTAACTGCAGAAGTTCACATAGATGCAATTGTCCTTGTTAGTTGGCTGATGAAGGGTTTTGTTGGCAATTAATTGATAGTCTATGTATTCCATTATAAGAGTGTAGTCCATCAATAGACAAAGGTGATGCATGCAGAGATCATTTAGGTGCATTGTAGTTCAACCTGGCCGGTAATTTCGGTGAGATCTATCCTAAGTCCAAGGTTCAGGCTATGGCATGTGAAGTATCCCATGTCTTATGGTTGGAGTTGGCATCAGTTCATCATCTGAAGTCCATCGTAATGGACTGAAGTGATGTTTGGCTGGCACCGGCTGCTATTAGTCATCATCACACAGTGACACGTAGCAGTGGAGTCCAACACGAACCAGGAATGGAGCTGGATCCAGCTTGTTCTGGTGACCTCTGGTTAGGAGTCCCAAGGTTGAGACAGGGAAACAAATGGAATAATATTAGCGTAGATGCTATTCAGTTTATTGCAGAGTTATAGATCATGATCACTGTTTCTGGCTAACTAAAGCAGCCTAATTGTGAGTTGAAGGACAAATTAGGTGTATGCCTGGCTAAATAGATGAGTCTTTAGTCTACAGTTAAACTCTAGGCCTCATATCTTTTCCATTATTTACTACTTTTGTAGTTGATGTTGTTTTAATTTCATAGATACAAATATAGTCATAATTGTTCAGATTAAGTATTTATTTATTTTCTTATCTAGCAGTTAATAATTGAAACCTTTATACACCTTTGTTCATTTCTTAAGAATGTAGTAAACTCAGTGTATTTTGTCCACATCTGTCCTCAGATATGGCTCAATACACACACACAGTGACTGTGTATTATTTTATATTCGTAGTTTCAGAACTCTTTTCTATCTTTCCCTCTACAGAATCTTCCAGTAGGAACATCCAATGTTGGATCCCTCAAACTAACATATATTTCCAAGGTTTGTCACTGTTCTACTTATTCATGACTAATATTGGGGCACATTTTGGTAAATATTTAATTAGAAATGTATTAAGCCATTATTGTTTTGTTGCGCTGATCTTGGACTTTATACTGACACCTGTTTGTGTGGAAGCAGCATCAAGTTTAGTGCACCTTTACATTTTCAGTGCTTGTACATGTCATGTGGTCTACTGTGTTATTTATCTGCTGTTACTTTCTCACTGAAGGTTAGTGATGCCACCAAGCTGCGACCAAAGGCAGAGTTCTGCTTCGGTAAGAGAGCAATTCTCTCTCTCTCTCTCTCTCTCTCTCTCTCTCTCTTCCAGGTGACTTGTCAGACCATGACCTCTGTCCCCAGCTTTTGTTTCTGACATCAGGGCCAGACACAGACAGGTGGTTTGAGATACATTCCATTCGCATCTGGCTGTTCAAGCTACAGATGTAAACTTTACTCCGTCCAATCAACGCTACGTCAGCATGACTGTTACAGCTGCTACCGAGTATTTGCATAGGGCTCGTGTCGCGCAGTAAAGAATAACAAAGTTAGAAATGGATGCACTTTGTAGGAGAGACAGAACCTTTTTCTTTCTTTATTTGATGCAGCTCGCTGACAATTAAACTAAACAACAACTAAACACTGACAATGAGCGCAGCTAATGCACATCTTAACTACAAGCCTAGAGGGGAAAAAATACAAAGCGCGCACACACAGATACCCGCGCGCTAAATTCGCTGCTCGACCTTAGCATAATCACGGAAATGATTATTTGCATATAGCACAGGAATTAAAGTTTAGATTTATATCTGTTTGGCAGAGACACATTGATGTCATTGGTAATTTAGGACTTTATTAAAATACCTTGTAACAAAATTCGTGGAAATGAGGAAGGAGGAAGCAGAAGTTAGAAAAACAATTCCACTTAAGTTTTATTCACAACAAACGAAGATCCGGTTTTAACGTAAATGAAATCAAATACTGCTTTTCAGCAAAGTCTTTAACCACATTAACACGCAGACACATACAGAACCTGCATGCCAGTCTCTTCTCTCAGTGTCTCTGGCGTGGTCTCTCCTTTGATTGCTCTCCCAGTGCTTACTGCAGTCAGAAACAGCTGTTAGATATAGCACACAGGTGTGTACCCTTACAGCTTTCTCTCTCTCCGGACGAACTTTTATAAATCAAAGTAATAAAACTTAATTTCATATAACCGAGTTGAAAACATTTTGATGAACTGATGCAATTACCTAAATATTTTTATTAAAAAAAGAATGAAGATGCAGTTGACCTTTATGCAGGGGTCAAGTGAATCTGTGATTTTATTTTATTTTTTTCACATCAAAATGTGTCTGTCTGCAACAGTTTGAAGAGAAAATTCAGGGGGAAAAATGTATGCAAATGTGTATAAACTCTGTGATCAGAGTTTCTGTCCAATCAAAAGTAAAAATTACTCATTATTTTACAGACATAATTCAGAAAACTAATTGGAACATAAGGTTCTGCTCGTGAATATCTAGTTTTACTTCCTCAAACAACTCTGGGTAACACTTACTTTACAGTGTCCTTGTTATAAATATTACATGTATTGACTATAGTAATAACAGTAAATTATGCATAATAACAAGACAACCCTAAACCTATAGGAAGTACTTGTTGTTAATTAGTATTACTCTGTAATAACTTGTGTAATTACACTTTAACAAGGACACTGTAAAATAAAGTGTAACCCAACTCTGATCTGATCTTTCAAAGATTTGATGCCACTAACATGGAAACTTTGGCAGTGACTTGTTCTTCTGGACAAAATTCCAAGTTCCAAGTATTTGGTATTTGATTATTTATCATGATATAATACCATGAATTATGTTTTTTGAAGCACTTTGGAGTACCATGTACATTAAAAACCAGTTTATATCAAAGTACCATTGAATTACCATCTGATTCCATCACTGTACCGCGGTAACGCCATAGTGCTTTTTGTTATAGTAAGACTGAATGAATAGTGACTACACTCATTCTTTCTGAGGAGGATTAAATTAAAAAATGTTCACTAATGCTTGAATGGCCATGCTAATTGTCAAAAGTTCTGCCTTCTACTTGAATCTTTAAAAAATACTTAATCTATTTCTATCTCCTCCCTCTTAGTCATCAATGCTGGAATGAGGAAGTTTTATCTTCAAGCCAATGATAAGCAGGATTTAGTGGAGTGGGTCAGTTCACTCAACAATGCCACCAAAATCACAGTAAGTCTTGCTGATCTCGGATCAGATTCCAATTACTTACTAACATACTAACTTATTATCAGTTACTGTCACAAGGACAGTTCAGAACTGGATCCCTTTTGGTGTATTGACACATTAAATACAAATACAGAAATCCTTTTCATAAATCACCTTGTTTGTGCACACATAATATTTGATTTAAGTCCATATTCTGTTTAAAGGAACAGGTCACATTCCTTTAAGCCTTTATTCTGAAAAATAGTTTCACAAGCTCTGCAGCTATTGGAATATCCCTCTATATCAGCATATATATGTTTATATATATATATATATATATATATATATATATATATATCTCAGCATATTCCATTAAGTTAAGACATGCGTGTTCTTTTCCTTTTATTCTGTTCTGGAAACAGCTTTTTATTAATGAACTCATTTTCTCTCAGAAATTATTGTGATTGGATCCAGTGTTCACATTAACAGGAAATGTGTCATGTGTATTTTGTTGATTCGTGTCTTTTATTTTGAAAAGTTTAGTTCCTGTTTCCCTTGTCATGTGATTTCATGTTTTCCCTCCATGTTTATGTGTCATGTTTTCATTGGTTTATTGTTTAATTATCTTGTTATCAGTTCTGTTTGTTCATTGGTTTATGTTCCCCCATGTCCATGTATTTAAGCCCTCATGTTCACCATTGTCTTTTGTCACGTACTGAATGTGAATATATGTGTTTGGTACGCTGTTGTCAAGTCAAGCCAAGCCATAGTCAAGTCTAGTCTAGTCCATGTTCATGTTTTGTTTTGTAGTCAGGGTTATTGGTTCTCACTTTGTAAATAAACTGCACTTGGGTTCTCTACACTACGTCATCGTCATCATCATTGCCAGCACTGCCAACATCGTTACAAAATGTTTCATTATTTACGGAATTAAGATACCCACTCTTTTTTTCTGATTAACATTTTTATTGATTCATACAGTTAACAAAGAAAAGCAAAACATATATACATAGAATCAACATTTAACCCACATTATTACCCCTCCCACTCCCAATCCCCAACCCACCCTGACCCTCAACAAACATCCCTGTGGTCACACATACTCACAAATATATATACATATGTAATAATAATCACCACACACATTTAAAACTATACTTCTCTCTCCACTGCCCCTCCCCGAGAGCCCTCCAAGAACAACAAATTGCTGCCCCATTTCCCAAAAAAATAATCCAAGTTGCCTAGCCTTCTAGATGACATTTCCTCGAAAGCCACCACCCTCCCCATCTCCGCACACCACTCTTGAAATGAGGGCACTCCAGACGACTTCCATCCCCTTAAAACAATCTGTCTGCCGATCATAACACTGGCTAGGAACCAATTTTTGATGTGTTTATCTCCTATATTGATGACCGCCCCATCGCCTAAAATACAGAGTCTGGGGAAAAATGAAATTCGAGTGCCCAATACATCACACATAAAACTCTGAACCTTCAACCATAATTCTTGGATCTTAACACACCACCAAAAAACATGGATTGTGTCTCCATCTTCAGATTGACATCGCCAGTAGGTGAGTGTGTCTTTAAGACCAAGCCTATACAATCTAGAGGGGGTCCAATAGAAGCGAAGTAAAATCTTGAATTGTATAAGGCACACCCTTGCATCTCTAGATGCAGACTTGAAGTTTTTTAGAATCCTAGCCCACACTCCCTCCCCCAATACCAAGTTGAAATCTTTCTCCCATAATCTGTTGAGAGAAGTTGAAGCTCCATCCCCCAGACTCTGAATTAGCAGGGAGTAATACACTGATGCCTCATGGCCTTTTCCAAAAGCAGTAATCACCACTCCCAGAGTATCTGCTGCTTCAAGGGGGTGTATGCTACTCTCAAAAATAGTACAGAGCAGGTGGCACAGCTGTAAATACCTAAAGAACTGAGATCTGGGAATCCCAAGATGTTGAACCAAATTTTCAAAGGATCTCAACACTCCACTCTCGGGGGCCTGGGTAGCTCAGTGGTAAAAGACGCTGGCTACTACCCCTGGAGTTCACTAGTTCGAATCTCAGGGCATGCTGAGTGACTCCAGACAGGTCTCCTAAGCAACCAAATTGGCCCGGTTGCTAGGGAGGGTAGAGTCACATGGGGTAACCTCCTCGTGGTCACTATAATGTGGTTCATTCTCGGTGGGGCGCGTGGTGAGTTGAGCGTGGATGCCGCGGTGGATGGCGTGAAGCCTCCACACGTGCTATGTCTCTATGGCAACGCACTCAACAAGCCGGTGTCCTCCGCCACCCGGATTGAGGTGAATCACTACGCGACCACGAGGACTTAAAAGCGCATTGGGAATTGGGCATTCCAAATTGGGTGAAAAAGGGGAAAAATCCCAAAAAACAAAAAAACACTCCACTCTCATACAGGTCACTGAGTGTATTAACCTCCCTCACAATCCACTCTGACCAGAAGAATGGGGACTTATTAATACATAGATTAGGGTTCAGCCATATGCTCAAGGCAACATTTAAATAAATGTCCGAATTAAACACTCTGGACACTTTTGTCCATACCGAGTGCAAGATAACGGGGTGTAACTTAACTTCTCCGGATAGTTTGATAGAAAGGCTTTGCAATGGCGAAATAGGGGCAAGAACTTCCTGTTCAATACAAAACCAGGGAGGGGCTCTCTCAGGTGGAAGCGACCAATGAGCCAAATATCTGAGACCGAATGCATAATAATAAAACAAAATCTTGGGTAGGCCTAGCCCACCTTTGTCAGTCGGCCTATGCAACTTACTGAAATGTAATCTGGGACATTTACCATTCCAAATGAAGGACTTCGCTATGCTATCAAATTGCTTGAAATAAGAGAGGGGGACATCTATAGGGAGAGACCGTAGCAGGTAGTTAAATTTTGGAATACAATTCATTTTAATAATATTAACCTTCCCAATCATAGATAAATGTAATGAAGCCCACCTGCCCACATCGATCAAACCTTTTTATTAAAGGGTCAAAATTAATTCAATTAACTAAATCACACAAATTTGCTGGGAATAAAATACCCAAATATTTAATGCCTTGTTTGGGCCACTGGAAGGCGCCTGGCTGAAAAGCCGTTACAGGGCATTATGCTGTCAGAGCCAAAGCTTCAGATTTAGACCAATTAACTCTGTATCCTGAGAACTTGGAAAAGGAATTAATAATTCTGTGGAGGCAAGGCATAGATCTAGTGGGGTCGGAGATGAATAATAAAATATCATCTGCGTAAAGCAGAAGCTTATGCACCACACCTCCCGCCGCCACCCCTGTTAAATCATCTTCCTTTCTTATCACGGCTGCTAATGGTTCCAGAGCAAGACAGAACAATAATGGGGAAAGAGGGCAACTCTGCCGGGTGCCCCTATCCAGAGTAAAATAATCTAAAATTAATCCATTTGTTTGTACCGCTGCTACAGGGTGTCTATAAAGTAACTTAATCCAACCAATAAAAGTATTCTCGAACCTGTACATTTCCAAAATCTTAAAAAGATAATCCCATTCTACCCTATCAAACGCCTTTTCGGTGTGATATTGATGAAATGTCTAATGTTATCAGAAGAGCTACGGCCCCGAATAAACCCCACCTGATCTGTATGTATAAGAGATGCCATAACTTCACTTAATCGGTTAGCCAGAATTTATGACAATATTTTAACGTCTTGGATGGTAACTCTTACACTCGCTTGGATCTTTGTCCTTTTTAAGAATCAGACTGATCCGGGCTTGTGTCATGGTTGGTGGAAGTTTTCCATTCTTTAATGATTATGTATAAACTTCTAGCAGAAGTGGAGCCAACTCTGTAGCATAAGATCTACAAAACTGAGCGGCAAAGCCATCTGGCCCTGGAGCCTTGCCTGTAGGCAAGGCCTTAATTACCTTGCCAAGTTCCTCCAAGGTTATCTCAGAATCAAGATAATTGTTTTGGAGTACGGACAGCTTCATTGAATTCTACTCGCTCAACACCAGTTTCATGTACAACAGTAAAGAGAAGACTCAGGGGTGCAGGCCTTATGGGAAGAATTGCAAAGAAAAAGACACTTTTGAAACTGAAATACAAAGAGAAAAGGTTAGAGTGGGCAAAGAAACAGAGACATTGGACAACAGATAATTGGAAAAGAGTGTTATGGATCTTAACCCCATTGAGCTTTTGTGGGATCAGCTAGACTGGAAGGTGTATGAAAAGTGCCCAACAAGACAGCCACATCTATGGCAAGTGCTACAGGAAGTGTTGGGTGAAATGTCACCTGAGTATCTGGACAAACTGACAGCTAGAATAACAAGGATCTGCAAAGCTGTCATTGCTGCACGTGGAGGATTTTTGATGCAAACACTTTGAAGTAGTTTAAGAAGTTTTGAAATTTTTTTTTTAAAATTGTAATAGTAATTTTTCACGTTATAAATGTCCTGACTATACATTGTGATCAGTTGAATGCCGCTTTGATGAATAAAAGTACCAATTTCTTTCCATAAGAGCAAAATCTGTACATTATTCTAAACTTTTGGCCACCAGTGTACAGGTGCATCTCAATAAATTAGAATGTCGTGGAAAAGTTCATTTATTTCAGTAATTCAACTAAAATTGTGAAACTCGTGTATTAAATAAATTCAATGCTCACAGACTGAAGTAGTTTAAGTCTTTGGTTCTTTTAATTGTGATGATTTTGGCTCACATTTAATAAAAACCCACCAATTCACTTTCTCAAAAAATTAGAATACATCATAAGACCAATAAAAGAAACATTTTTAGTGAATTGTTGGCCTTCTGGAAAGTATGTTCATTTACTGTATATGTACTCAATACTTGGTAGGGGCTCCTTTTGCTTTAATTACTGCCTCAATTCGGCGTGGCATGGAGGTGATCAGTTTGTGGCACTGCTGAGGTGGTATGGAAGCCCAGGTTTCTTTGACAGTGGCCTTCAGCTCATCTGCATTTTTTGGTCTCTTGTTTCTCATTTTCCTCTTGACAATACCCCATAGATTCTCTATGGGGTTCAGGTCTGGTGAGTTTGCTGGCCAGTCAAGCACACCAACACCATGGTCATTTAACCAACTTTTGGTGCTTTTGGCAGTGTGGGCAGGTGCCAAATCCTGCTGGAAAATTAAATCAGCATCTTTAAAAAGCTGGTCAGCAGAAGGAAGCTTGAAGTGCTCCAAAATTTCTTGGTAAACGGGTGCAGTGACTTTGGTTTTCAAAAAACACAATGGACCAACACCAGCAGATGACATTGCACCCCAAATCATCACAGACTGTGGAAACTTAACACTGGACTTCAAGCAACTTGGGCTATGAGCTTCTCCACCCTTCCTCCAGACTCTAGGACCTTGGTTTCCAAATGAAATACAAAACTTGCTCTCATCTGAAAAGAGGACTTTGGACCACTGGGCAACAGTCTAGTTCTTCTTCTCCTTAGCCCAGGTAAGACGCCTCTGACGTTGTCTGTGGTTCAGGAGTGGCTTAACAAGAGGAATACGATAACTGTAGCCAAATTCCTTGACACGTCTGTGTGTGGTGGCTCTTGATGCCTTGACCCCAGCCTCAGTCCATTCCTTGACAATCCTCATAAGGCTGTGGTTCACTCGGTTGGTTGTGCATCTTTTTCTTCCACACTTTTTCCTTCCACTCAACTTTCTGTTAACATGCTTGGATACAGCACTCTGTGAACAGCCAGCTTCTTTGGCAATGAATGTTTGTGGCTTACCCTCCTTGTGAAGGGTGTCAATGATTGTCTTCTGGACAACTGTCAGATCAGCAGTCTTCCCCATGATTGTGTAGCCTAGTGAACCAAACTGAGAGACCATTTTGAAGGCTCAGGAAACCTTTGCGGGTGTTTTGAGTTGATTAGCTGATTGGCATGTCACCATATTCTAATTTTTTGAGATAGTGAATTGGTGGGTTTTTGTTAAATGTGAGCCAAAATCATCACAATTAAAAGAACCAAAGACTTAAACTACTTCAGTCTGTGTGCATTGAATTTATTTAATACACGAGTTTCACAATTTGAGTTGAATTACTGAAATAAATGAACTTTTCCACGACATTCTAATTTATTGAGATGCACCTGTATATATAAGACATGTGCTTGCAACACCACGTTGCGAAGTATTGCCAGTTTTTACCTGTCTTACTGAGCATTTTTCATTGTATGTGGATTTCAAGTGTTTGGATTTTTTTGGCCTGTTCATTCGACTCACGTTTTTGGATTACTGTTTTATATTTGTTTGATATTAATTTGCCTATCTGTGTTTGTGACCTCTGCCTGGACTTTTACTACACTATTTGCCTATCGAATTGGATTGTGTGAACTGTACTTCTTTTATTGAACTTCTGCAAATAGATTCTAATCTGACTCTGGTCCTGAGTTCGTTACACCCTTTCAAACGTTTGCACTGCATGTTTTCTGATGTGATTTTGAATCTTTTCAAAAAGTAATTTTGTGGTCCATTTTTGTGTGTATGATCTATGATCCTGTTTGGTTTTATTTTGCGGATCTCAACAATGTCTCAAACCGTGCTCAAGTGTGTCAAGATACACCAAATTCGCCCAAGACCAAATTATCTTATCTACAGTATACTATCCACTTTAATTTTACAGTTATATTCTTTTACTGTATGCCATCACTTGTCTCAATTGTGTCTTTTTATTCCTCTCAAGGAACTCTTGGAAAAATGTTCCAAGTCAAAGCTGATACTTAAATAACTGAGAACTCCATGAAGTCTTCTTAGCTATGAAGGACCAAAATCTGAGCGATAACTGTCACGGTCCTGTCACTCTGTCAGTCTGGGTTTTGGTCTGACAGGACTGTGGCATTATTGTCCTATGTCTGTCTTGTGTTTCGTTGTCTGTCTTTGTGTGAGTGCGCTTTTTCAGTTGTATTCCCTGCACATTTCGGTCTGTCTTGTTTCATGTCGGGAGCACGGTGTCTGGATCACTTGTGTTCCATGTATGTCTGTGATTGGCGTGGGTGCATCACGCTTATGTCATCTTGGCAGCATGCGTCAGTAGTTTGTCTGGCTCTCGCGAACGCAGGTGTGCCTCGCGTCACGCTCGCTTTGCGTTGCACACCTGGGTCGCGAGCTGTCTTCATGTTGTGCTGAGGTTCGGTCACTTCGGTCTAAGGTGTTGGGTGTGTGTGTGTGGCCGAACTCTCACACTGGTGTCCTGTCTTATTTTTGTTGCCTGTTGCGTGCATTGCGTGGCATTTGCCTCGCGTTGTACGCTCAGGTTTCGTTTAGTGTGAGAATGCGTGGCATCACTTTGTTTGGTGTTTCTATGCATTCTCTCGTCTTGTTTGTTGGTTGGCATGAGCGTATATTGCCTTATTGCCTTGCCGATGTGCGATCATGCCATTCAGGTGTTTTGTTGTCTTGTGAGAGCACGTGGCTTGTTTTGTTTCTGAATCGCCGCATGTCTCTCTGTCTTACATCATACCCCGCCTCCTTGTTTACCCATTATTAATTTATTAGTCACACCTGCCCTATCTTGTTAACCCATTTGATTTCTCTCCCTATTTTAGTCTCCTCGTGTTTGCTGTCCAGTGCTAGTTCGTCTTGTTTCCAGTCTTGTGTGTTCAGTCGGTCTTGTGTCTTGTTCCAGTCAGTGTGGATTACCTTCCCTCATTCTTTCGGTCCAGTCGGTCCTGTTTCCCCATTACCCTCTGACCCAGCCTGGATACCTTTTTCCCCTACGGGGTAGTTTGTGTTTGTTTTTTCCCCCTCGTGGGAGTTTTGGTTTGTTTTTTTACCCTTTTTGTTGTATAAAATAAACTTGTTATTTTTTTCACTCTGTGTTTGTGTCCTGAGCCTCTCATTCCCTACACTCTGATCCTGACATTATGAACTGGCCAGATGGACCCAGCAGAGATTTTTTTTTTTCAGCTGGCTGCCAGTGTGCAGCACTGGTTGAGTAGCTTTACAGGCTACGGCAGGATGAAGTCCGTGTGGGGGTATGCCCTTGAATTTTTATCATTGTTCTCGGGTCTGGGATACGATCAGACCTGCCTAATCAATGTCTTTTGGGCAGGCCTTAACGAGCCCGTTAGGTCCATTGTCCCAGAACCCGAGGCAGTCAGGCTTGCCCTTAAATGGGAGGAGAACATCACGGTCTGTGCCTCAGGGGACTTCCAGTCCTCATCCCAACCTGAGGACGAGGGCACCCCCCATAAGGAAGTGGACACCTCAGGCGAGACCACTGCTGCTGACTGTCATGAAGCGGAGGCGGAGGCTGCTACAGCAGCAGTACTTCCCTCCGCCCGGAAGAGGAGGAGGAGGAGGGTGCCTACTCCTCAGTTGCTGACAGTATCCACTGCTACAGAGACTGTTCCCCTGCTGCTGTCAGTGCCCACAGCCACGGAGACCATTCCCCTGCTGCTGCCAGCGCCCACGCCTGCCACGCCTAATGAGCCAGCGCCCACGCCTGCCACGGTCAATGAGCCAGCGCCCACGCCTGCCACGGTCAACGAGCCAGCGCCCACACCTGCTACGGTCAACGAGACAGTGCCCACGCCTGCCCCGGTCAATGAGCCAGCGCCCACGCCTGCCCCGGTCAATGAGCCAGCGCCCACGCCTGCCCCGGTCAATGAGCCAGCGCCCACGCCTGCCCCGGTCAATGAGCCAGCGCCCACGCCTGCCCCGGTCAATGAGCCAACGCCCACGCCTGCCCCGGTCAACGAGCCAGCGCCCACGCCTGCCACGGTCAACCAGCCAGCGCCCACGCCTGCCACGGTCGACCAGCCAGCAAACACACCTGCCACGGTAAACAAGCCAGCACCTGAAGCCTCATCCATCCCAGAACCAGCGCCTGAAGCCTCGGCCGTCCCAGTGCCAGCATCCTTGGTAATGACAGCTGCTCCCACAGGAGTGCTCCCTGCCACCCGGAAGAGGAGGAGGAGAAGGGCTCCTGTTCCCCAGTCGCAGCCAGCGCTCATGGCCACGGAGGCCGTTCCCCAGTCGCTGCCAGCGCTCCCGGCCACAAAGCCTGTTTCCCTGCCAGTGCCCACGAACACAGAGGTCATTCCCCGGTCACTGCCTGTGCTCACAGCCACGAAGGCTGTTCCCCCGTCACTGCCAGTGCTCAAGAACAATGAGATCATCCCCCAGTCTCTGCTGGTGTTCACGGCCATGGAGGCCATTCCCCTGTCGCGGCCAGTGCCCGAGCCTTCCAGGGCTCCGCCCCCGAGCCGTTTCCTTCTGAACCCTGTCCAGTGGCCGCCATCCAGTTCACTTCCCCTTATCTAGCGGCCGCCGCCCAGTACTCCGATCCCTGTCCAGCGGCCGCCACCCATTACTCTGTCCCCTCTGCCCTGAAGCCACCCCCCCAGGCTGCCAGACCCTGCCTTCACCCTGAGGCCTCCCCCCAGGCCGCCGGTCCCCACCCCTTTCCTTAAGTTCCCTCTTTGGTTCCCTTCCCTCCCTTTCTGTTGTGTTTTCTGTTTTACACTGGTGGCAAAAATTTGGAATAATGTACAGATTTTGGTCTTACGGAAAGAAATTGGTACTTTTATTCACCAAAGTGGCATTCAGCTGATCACAGTGTATAGTCAGGACATTAATAATGTGAAAAATTACTATTACAATTTGAAAAACAATTCAGAACTTCTTAAACGACTTCAAAGATTTCTCATAAAAAATCCTCCATGTGCAGCAATGACAGCTTTGCAGATCCTTGGCATTCTAGCTGTCAGTTTGTCCAGATACTCAGGTGACATTTCACTCCACGCTTCCTGCAGCACTTGCCATAGATGTGGCTGTCTTTTCGGACACTTCTCATTCACCTTCCAGTCTAGCTGATCCCACAAAAGCTCAATGTGGTTAAGATCCATAACACTCTTTTCCAATTATCTGTTGTCCAATGTCTGTGTTTCTTTGCCCACTCTGACCTTTTCTTTTTGTTTTTCTGTTTCAAAAGTGTCTTTTTCTTTGCAATTCTTCCCATAAGGCCTGCACCCCTGAGTCTTCTCTTTACTGTTGTACATGAATCTGGTGTTGAGTGGGTAGAATTCAATGAAGCTGTCAGCTGAGGACATGTGAGGCGTCTATTTCTCAAACTAGAGACTCTGATGTACTTATCCTCTTGTTTAGTTGTATCTGGGCCTTCCACATCTCGTTCTGTCCTTATTAGAGCCAGTTGTCCTTTGTCTTTGAAGACTGTAGTGTACACCTTTATATGAAATCTTCAGTTTTTTGGCAATTTCAAGCATTGTATAACTAAAAAAAAAATGTATTCCTCCAAACAATGATTGACTGATGAGTTTCTAGAGAAAGCTGTTTCTGTTTTGCCATTTTTTTAATCTAATATTGACCTTAAGACATGCCAGTCTATTGCATACTGTGGCAACTCAAAAACAAACATAAACACAATGTTAAGCTTCATTTAACGAACCAAATATCTTTCAACTGTGTTTGATATAATGGCAAGTGATTTTCTAGTACCAATGATCAATTTAGCATGATTACTCAAGGATAAGGTGTTGGAGTGATGGCTGCTGGAAATGGGGCCTGTCTAGATTTGATACAAAATGACTTTTTCAAATAGTGATGGTGCTGTTTTTTACATCAGTAATGTCCTGACTATACTTTGTGATCAGTCGAATGCCACTTTGGTGAATTAAAGTATCAATTTCCTTCCAAAACAGCATAATCTGTACATTATTCCAAACTTTTGGCCGCCAATGTATGTTAGTGCTCGTTTTGTCTGTCTTGTGTATTGTTTGATGTTCCCATTTTGGGACACCGGGAGGCGGGGGTACTGTCATGGTCCTGTCTCCTTGTTTGCCCATTATTATTTTATTTGTCACACCTGCCCTGTCTTGTTGATCTGTTTGATTTCTCTACCTATTTTAGTCTCCTCATGTTTGCTGTCCAGTGCCAGTTCGTCTTGTTTCCAATCTTATGTGTTCAGTCGGTCTTGTGTCTTGTTCCAGTCCGTGTGGATTACCTTCCCTCATTCTGTCAGTCTGGTCGGTCCTGTTTCCCCATTACCCTCTGCCACAGCCTGGATACCTTTTTCCCCTACGGGGTAGTTTATGTTTGTTTTTTCCCCCTCATGGGTGTTTTGTTTTTTTGTTTTTTTACCCTTTTTGTTGTATAAAATAAACCTGCTATTTTCACTCTGCATTTGGGTCCTGAGCCTCTCATTCCCTACACTCTGATCCTGACAAATAACATTTTCCTGTGGGCAGTTTAGTGCTCATTACACAAAAATATTTGACCGTAGAATGCCACCATTGATACAATCAAGTATTCCTGATATATAGCCATGTAATAAATACATGCATATGTACTGTATATGAACTCCACATGGAATCTGGAATTTTATTCTTGTTTATCATTTGTGGATTACAAAACATTTTTCCGCAGGTGCCAAAATCAGGTGAGCAGGTGTGTCATAATGCAGCAGAGACATGTGTGGACTCGCTGGGTGCCACAAAACAAGTGTCCTATAAGACGGAGATCATCGCTGGAGTTCCCATCATCACCACCACACAGGTCAAGCAGCAGACACTGACCACATTCACACTTCACATGCAACATTATACATGAAGAGAATGTTTAAAGGGGTCATGAAATGGAGAATCACATTTTCCTTGATATTTAGACAAATAAGAGGTAACTGTACTATAAAAACATACTGTACATTTCAGAACTCAAAACTTCCTCCGCAGTCTAAAAAGAGCATTTATAGTTGCCACCCTGCTGAAATGTCTCGTTTTGAAATGAGTGTGTTCGTGACATTACGAATTATTGCTCATTTGTATACACATCCCACAACACGCATCATCTCACACAGGCGCTCGGTTTGTATCGTAAACAGAGAGAGAGCAGGACAGACAGGCCTAGTGTGGCTAACTATTCCTGAACACCAAAGGGGACCCATCTGTACTATTTGTAATTATTTTTGTATATAAACATGCACTATGCAGACGTCTTTGACTGCTGTCATGTATCTCATGCCACTTTTAAAAGACACGGTGTCAAGTTACAACTCTGAAAAGGAGATTCATTCAGTTGCTGCTGACAAACTCGTTATAGACGCATTCTTGAGCCCATCTGCAATATTTTTAATTATCGATGTATGTTAATGTAACAAGTTCTCTCTCCCCAGAGGAACGCTTGACCAGGCCCTCGCCTCCACATACCACATATGGAGTGGTGCATGGTCTGAACTGAGGGTGCTGTACTTTGTCTCTCATAGAAAGCTTCTGACTAATGTACAGCACCGGGCACTCCACCCCCTTCACCACTTGGGACAGTACCGCACCCAGCCTCCTGTCTGATGCATCCGTCTGTAAAAAAAAAAAAAAAATGGAAAGAGAGAGAGAGAAGTCAGGTGAATGCAGAAGCGGCCTGCCACAAAGTGCAGCTTTTACATGGGTGAATGCATGGCTCCATCCACTGGACTGGGTCTGGAGCTCCCTTTTTAGTGACATCAGTCAGTGGGCTGGTGACGTCTGAATAATTAGGCACAAACCTTCGATAATAGCCTGCCAGCCCCAGGAACTGTCTCACCTCCTTTTTGGTCTTGGGTCTCAGGCAGGTCACAATCGCAACGGTTTTATCAATTTAGGGCCACACCTGACTATGACCCAAGTGGAACCCCAGATACTGTACCTCCACCCATCCAGTTGCACACTTCTTCAGATTTGCTGTGAGCTCCACTCGTCACAGTGATCTCAGAATTGCCCCCAGATGCTAAATGTGCCGCTGCCAATCATTACTATAAATAATGATATCATCCAAATAGGCAGAGGCATAAGCAGCATGCGGTCTGAGGACCCTGTCCACAATATGCTGAAATGTAGCCGGGGCCCCAGACAAACTGAACAGAAGGGTCACAAATTGGTGTAAATCAAACGGTGTGGAGAAGGCTGTTTTTTCACAGGACATCGGTGTTAAGGGGATCTGCAAATATCCCTTTGTTTAATCCAATGTCGAATAAAAGCGAGCCGTGCCCAACTGATCAAGCATTTCGTCAACACTAGGCATTGGATAAGCATCAAATTTTGACAACGCATTAACTTTCCTATAATCCACACAGAACCGGACCGAGACATCGCTTACCAGAACCACCAGGCTGGCCCAGTTAGGGCTGCACCTAACGATTATTTTTTTATCGATTAATCTAACGATTTTTTTCCGATTAGTCGATTAATCTAACGACTAATTTGCAGATTATTCTAAAGATTTTTTATAATTATTACTTGATTTAATATAACAATTATTTAACCCAAAATAAATATAAAAAACTTGTCTCATTAATATTTCAATATTTTATTAAATCATCTTCTCTTAAACACAAACAAATGTACAAGAAAAAAAGTGTGCACTGCAGGGCATTATTCTGCAACAAAAAGCAGTGTTACTATGAATGCAAACTTTAATATATATATTAGCATAACATAAATATATATAAATAAATAAAAATTTCCAACATTCTTTTGAATGCCCATGTACTAAAATAAAATATTTGATGCCATGAGTGTACCTTCATTTACTATTACTATTATTTTGAATGGCCATGGAAAATTAAGCAATATGATAATTTTACCTGGTCGCAAAAAGTAGTCCGTTAATTTACCTGATGAACTTTCACCTTTTGCTGACCCTTTATGCTTCGCAGAGCTAATGTGTGCTTCTAAATCACTTGCATCTTTATTAGCAACTGACACATAAGTGCCAGCTTTACATGTCATACATTCTGCTTCCCACGGATCTAGACCTGGACGAAAGCATGGGAATTTTTTGTGCAAATCTTCTGTAAATTTGCACTTTCGTTTGGGCATTGTTTCCACTCAGCTGTCATTTGCTGCTACTGTCAAGCAACTGTTTGATGCCGAACACAACAGCGCTTCGCGTGTTCGCGGAGAGATTGACAGGCAGGAATTTGGCCAATAGTTGCTGCAAGCCTCTTATAATTTACCAATTGGTGTGCGAGAAGGCGGGACTTACAAAGAGGGGTTAAAGCAATGCAAATATGCGTGCACACACAATGAAGTATTAGACCAGATGCACATCATAATGCAACTAAAGCCAAATCCCGGACAATTTCACAAATTTAGAAATCCCGGCCGGACGCTTTTTCAAGTTCCGAAAAAGAGGACGTATGGTCACCCTACATTTAGCAGCGGTGCAGAAATTACTTTTAACATGGGGGCGATGAGGAAACATTTAGAAAATCAATTTAAAGTGACTACTACTAACAGAAACACGTGTTGTAATACTAATATGTCATGCTTGGGTGGGGACAAAAAGTAAACAGGACTTACGGTGCTGCCTTTCTGCCATCTTGACAAAGCACTCCGGGATGCTTTCGCTTCAAGTATTCGGTCATACTTGCATACTTGTTCGGCGGTTGCACTGCTGTGATAAGCCATTTCCAATTTGCATAGCTTACACAGCACCATATTGTTGGGTCTCTGGCTAAAATACTCCCACGCTTTAGATGACCGTGGTCGAGTTTTTTTTTAGCTGCAGCTTGTTCTTCGGGGGAATCCATGCTTAAACCGGGCGCTGCCATTTTAATTACTCCATTGCGACGCGCCGACGCATGTTATGCAAATCGACGTATTTCTGTAATCGATGATGTCGATTACGTCAATGAATCGTCCCAGCCCTAGACCCAATCTCTGTGGGATTCTTCTATTACCCTCATATTGAGCATGGCCTTTAATTCCTCCCATACTACCTCTTTCTTGTGTTCGGGTAAGCGGTAGGGATGACTACGTACCACTACCCCTGGGGTTGTCTCGATGTGGTGTTTTATGAGATTAGTGCGGCCGGGGAAAGGTGAGAACACTTTAGAGAAATTATTTTGCAACCTGGCAACCTCCTTACATAGTGATGGTGAGAGGTGGTCTCCACAAGGGACCGGGGTGAATTGATTGGCTTTTAGATTCCGGTCCAAGCTCCTCCCTCTCCAGAACTACTATCTCCAAGGATACGGGGACCGCCTCTCTCCATGGTTTTAGTAGATTGAGGTGGTAAATCTGACGTGCCCCACCCCTATCTGTACCCACTACCTCATAATCAACTTTCCCAACTCGCCATGTGACCTCAAAGGGCCCTTGCCACTTTGTGAGTAATTTCAAACTCAATGTGGGCAGCAATACTAGTACTTTATCTCCCTGTGCAAACTCCCATAGCCGAGCTCACCTGTTATACAGTTGGGACTGACGTTCTTGCGCCTGTAGCAAATTCTCCTGTGATAGTCGCCCCAGTGTATGGAGTTTTGCTCTCAGGTCAAGAGTGTATTGAATTTCATTTTTGCTCTGTGAAGGTCCCTCCTCCCAATTTTCCTTCATGACGTCTAACACACCATGGGGCTAACGCCCATATAACAATTCAAACAGGGAAAACCCTGTGGAGGCTTGCGGGACTTCTCGCGCAGCAAATAATAGGGGTTCGAGCTACTTATCCCAGTTCAGAGCATCTTCGTGCATGAACTTACGAATCATATTCTTTAAGGTCTTATTAAATTGTTCGACCAAGCCGTCCGTTTGTGGATGGTACACGCTTTTCTGAATTGATTTAATACCCAATCATTCATACAGCTCGCGTAGTGTACGTGACATAAAAGCCGTGCCCTGATCAGTGAGGATTTCTTATGGAATCCCCATACGGGAGATAAAGAGTGCCTCCGCAACACTACATGCTGAGATGTTGCGCAGCGTCACTGCTTTCAGATATCGTGTTGCGTAATCAACCAGGACTGACGCAAAGTGATGTCCGTGTGCTGTCCGTTTTAATGGCCCGAAGAGGTCCATGCTTTTGGAGTGGCCGGCGGATTCACGAGCTGACATTCACGGCATGCTGCACAACACTGGCGAACATCGCCGTGAATGCCCGGCCAATAGAAATGGGCCATGAGACAACTTGGTGTTTTCCCCTGTCCCAAGTGACCTGCCATCGGATTATGATGAGCCGCCTGGAATAACATTTCCCAGTGGCTCTTTGGTATCAACAACTGGGTTGTGTTTTCATATGTCTGAGTGTCCTCTGTTATTCTATACAACCAATCTTTTTTAATTGAAAAATATGATATGTGAGTGCGATGCCCGGCCATCAATCACTTTCACTTGGTCAAATGCGTGCTTCAGGGTTTCATCTCGCGACTGCTCTAGTGGGAAATCCCCAACCAGGAAACCCCTAAGGGTGGGGGAGGATGACACCTCCCCTTCCCCAGCATCAGCCTGATGCAGAGCAGCCCAGGACATGCCTCCCCAGCCAGCGCTTCGCACATTCCACACCGGTTTACTTTCTCACAGGACCCATCCACACACAACCCCTTCAGTAATGATCGAAAGCCAGCCAATTATTTCAAAATTAGCAGATGGGTGAGGCGAGGACCAGCACCTCAATATTATGCTTTTGTCCCCCGGAATATTACCGTGATGTCACTACAGGATAATCATGAAATCCCCGTGCACACACCTCACCTTCACCCTATTATTTGCCTCCAATGCCCCATTTTGAACCAAGCATTGATGAATGGAGGTTTGATTACAACCTGAATCCACCAAGGCTTGGTATGTACCCTCCTTAATACTCAAGGGTATTTGGTATGTCCCTGCTCTCTCTGGGGCAGTCTGTGGGGTGTCGGGGATCTGGATCAAGGCCCTCACCTCCATTACTGGGCACTGCTCTTGAATATGACCCGGCTCCCCACAACTTCAGCAGACCGGCCCAAGGCTTCCGCCCACACTTGTGGCAGTGGACTCTTTCACCTGGGACAAAGAGAGGAGAGAGACGGGGTTTGTGGAAGCAGAGAACCCCATGAACGGGGAGCCGGTCTTGGGGGAATGTTCCCCGTTTCTGGGGAAATGGAACAGGATGGAAGGAAGGGGGGAGAGAACAGGGGAGGAGAAATTAGATGGGGGAAGGGCTTGCGGAGCGCCGGCCCCTGGATACACTGCCAGATGGATCGCTTTGTCCAGCGACACCGCCCGGTGGCACTGTACCCACTTGGCCGTCCCCTTCAACGAACTGCTCCAGCACCACCAGGTTGATGACATCCTCTGCGTCGCTGTCCTCCTTGGCCAGCACCCACTGCCGGCTAGCATCACGGAGCTGCTGGGTGAAGGCAAACGGGCGGCCGACCTCGTTCCGCGTTAAGGAGCGGAAACACTGGTGGTTTTTATGTGTTTATGGGGCAGTTTAAAACACTTGGACACAATCAAAAACGTAAGTAAATCGTTTCACATTTCAAATGTCGTGACTGTTTGATAGTTTATGGTGCTGAGTGTTAACAGTTGTGCTTGAGATGAACAGTTAAATGTATTCGGATGCAATGTGTTGGATGTGTGTTATGTGTAAATCCTGAAATGTCATTTTATAATGTTGTGGAGCTAGTTCAATTTTCTTCCAATGAGTTTTAAATATGGCTGTATTTGAGGGGCTGCAAAATGTTAGACAATTATAACAGTGGGTGTTTACGTTGAAGTTTTAAGGAGACACTGAGGCCAAAACCAAACGTTTCAGACAGAGGGCCAAAAATAGGGTGGAAAATGATCATATATTACTAAATTGTGACTGTTTTGGTGCAAAAAAACTTTACTTATATTATCAATGGACCTCAAAGGAAGATAATAAAAATATTAAAAAATAGCATTTCATGACCCATTTAAGAATGAATTGAGAAATAACAATGTTCATAAACGTACATGTATCACAATAGTTCGTTTTTCAGACTAGCTTGTGAATTGATATTAGCTAAATGCCCTTATGAAAAAAAGTACTGTGATGGTATCAGATGGGTGGGTGTTTCTTCAACTTCAGGCATTTTAGCACAGTGGATTTCTAGAAAGTAAAGACTCATTAAAACATGTTTCACACTCTTATTAGTTTATTTAATTTTGTCTACTAACAGTGTCCAACAGTGTATGTAAATGCATCACAGGAGATTTATGTCATTTTTGTGTCATTTCCAGCACATCTCAAATTCTCTATTGTGTTTAATAGAATTGTGTGCTGGAAATGATGCTGATGGAAATTATAGTTTTTAACTTTTTCAAATAAAATGACCGACTCCTTTGTCTTGCTAAGACTAATTACATAGATAACATTTTATTATCCTAAATACAAAAGGATACTAAATCCTTTTTTGTGTAATCTTGCTAAATTAAACCTTAACTGTAAATGACAGACACTAAAAAGTGATATTTCCCATGATTTTTTAGTTTTTAGTTTTGTCTCATATTTCATCTCAAGCATGCTCTTCACTGACACTTTTGTCCACTTGGTTATCAAGTTCACTAACTTTTGAAGAAACTATTGTTTTATGTGGTGGAAATGACATCACAACTGTCGTAATTATTGAAAAATGTATAGGAATTATTTTCACGAGATAAATATTCAAATAGTTTGTTTATTTCACTCTTTGTTTAGATGATCATAGTTTTAAACATGTAATAATTAGTATTTTCATAGTTTATTATTGAAAGTCTGGGTCTGGGACAAGACTAAAGAAAGCCAAATCTATACATAAAAGACATTTGAAAAGTAGCAAAAATAAATAATGTTTCCAATTCAGTTTTAATGTTTCATATAACAGAAGGTGAAATCTGTTCATTTGAATCAAAATCAACCTCTGGGACATGAAATTGAACAAAGTTGAAGAAACTATATCATGGTACTTTGATACATATTACCAGTTAAAAGTTTAGATACTCTTGACTGAATTTGTTTCTCATAATCTTAAAAAGCTCATGTATTAAGTCTTATGCTTAAATGCTTAAAATTAGATTGTAGACTAATATAAATTGTGCCAATATATGCATTTCTTTACAAAGCTAAAATTGAAAAGCTTTAAAAAGTACAGAGTATGTATATATAAATATATATATATATATATATATATATATATATATATATATATATATATATATATATTAGATAGATAGATAGATATTATAATTTTTTTATGTTTTTATTATTATTTTTTTAATGGATGAGAACGTGTGCAGAGGTGTAATCTAGACAAAGAGTGACTACTTTGAAGATGCTCAAATATAAGATTTTTTCATTTGTTTCATACATGTTAGTGTTTGTTTTGATAGTTTTTACTATTATTCTAAAATGTGAAAAATAATAATAGTACTGAATGAGTAGGTGTCTGATAGTGTTTACCATTATTTATCCAGCTAGCCTTAGTTTGTGCTTTATTTATGCTAGGACTGATGTTTGTGTGTCAAGTGTTGAGGTCTATGTGCATCAAACTCAAGTTATTGCTCATCCTGTCTTTGCTTTGCAAGATGTTTCCTCATTTTAAAGTCAGATAGAACTGCACACAATTGGTAACAAATTAAATGTTTTGTATTGTAACAAAAAATCTGCAGTTGTGTTGATAAGAATTTATCGGCTGAACGAGACATGTTTCATTTAGTTAATGAACAAATTCAAACTGACCAAGCAAAACAATATTGCTAAGGATAATTATGAAGACAGTTGTTGAGAGAACATTATTTTTTTAAAAATTTTTTACAGTTAGATGCAGCTAAAGTTGCACATTGATGTGTGGCGCTGGCTGTTTGATTGTGTTTCAGGAGAAGGGTGAAGGTCAGAACGGAGCAGACCGGAGTGGACTGAGGAAACCTCCGTCAGGTCAGCTGCCATATTATCTGAGCCGCATTAACCAGGACCAGTCGGTGATTAAAGCTGGATATTGTGTTAAACAAGGAGCTGTGGTGAGTCAAGAAAGCAGAACTAGTGAGCTCAATGATGTGCCATTGTAAAGTTCACAGACATTAGCTCTTTTCCAAAATCTAGTGATCTGTCTTGTTGTCAACTGTCTACATAGGCAGCTGCCTTCTAAAGGATAGGATATTCTTAGATTTTTGCCTGCCATTACGTCTGTGCACAATCAGGCGTTCTAGCCTTATACATATACGCTTATGGACATGTTGGACGCATGCACACTACGACTGGGAAACTGGGCTGTGTTAGTTACTTTAACGTGTAGAGCAATCCAAAGAAGTACAGTAATGGTTTACTGTATTTGATTAGCTAGCATACAGTACTTGTATGTATGGGTGGGCAATGTGACCAAAATTCTAGTATATTACAGTAGTAGTTATACTTTTATACCATGGTAATGGTATACTGCATATAACTTTTTTCCAGAAACCCCCCCCCCCCCCCCAAAAAATAAGATTTACATATTAAATAAGCACGTGGTAATGTATATTTTTGGATAATCCAGTTAGTGAATTAAATATTGAATAAAAGAAAGTACTTCAGCTCATTTGATTACTTTCTCTGTTATTTGGAACTTGATGAACATAGTAAAAGTAAATAAAAACCACTCAACTCCAAAGCAACTTATAGTGCACTTATTACAGGGACAATCCCCCCGGACCAACCTGGAGTTAAGTGCCTTGCTCAAGGACACAATGGTGGTGGCTGTGGGGATCAAATCTGCTTACCAGTTCTGTGCTTTAGCTCACTACGCCACCACCACATTTTCCAAAACCATGTCATGCGATTTTTATTTATTTATTTTAATTAGTCTACAAAAGGAATCAAATCTACTGAAATACTCTCAAGTGCCCATTCACTCATGTGCCATCTGCAGTGAAAGTCATTCACACATCTGCCTGAAGAAAGATGCCTCTCTTATCATTCTTGTCTGTATTCTGAACATCAACACTCTTTTATAAACATATCTTTGCAGTAGTATCAGTGTCATCTTAAATTACAATAACAGAGTGTAACCAGCTCATATTATGGCCGTGTTTAACATGTTAGCACATTAGCGTCATGAATTTAGAATCCAAACAAGATAAATTAAATATTACTTTAAATCATCAGAGTGGTTAAAACAACTTCCTTTACTGACCTCATGTAAATTGTACTCTATAGAATGAGGTATAAGGTAATTGATAATACATTTTAAATGTCACATTAGTTCAGGTTTTACAGAGCGTCCTCATATTTAAATTTTACGTTGCGTCATAAACAGCATTTTAGGGCACTTTGTCAAGTTAAACTTAGTTTGAAACTTAGAAAAACACCTCTTGAGGTCAATTTATTCAGAACAGCACTCCGTCCAGCTGTGTTTGAATGCAAGAACTTCCTCATCTTGAGCTGTTGCTAGTGTCAAGCAGGGCTGAGTTTGGTTTGTTCTCTGTACAGCTGTACTTACTGCCCCCTGCTGAAAAGAGGTGGTACTTTAAGGTTGAATTCCTCTGACCTTTATTACGGTCTAAGGTCATGATTAAATGCATTAAATCGACTGCCCTAATTTTTGAGATTTTTTAGATGGACCCCCAAGCACCAGCATCACTTAAAAGGCAACAGAATGTTATGAGCAGTGTTCACGTCGAGCATGTCTGATGCCTTAAAATACTGTCTAGTTGGCAGCTTTCTAGGTTTTGGACAGAGCTATGTGAATCAAGATTAATGTGTGTATGTGTGGTTTTGTCTTGGTTCAGATGAAAAACTGGAAGAGGAGGTACTTCATGCTGGATGACAATACACTCAGCTACTTCAAATCAGACATGGTCAGTCTCTTCTCTCTCTCTCTCTCTCTCTCTCTCTCTCTCTCTCTGTACAGTTCATTGCTGTTGTCATTTAGTCCTGCTTGAACCTCTTGACCTGTTTTCATTGTGTTTTGCACCTGTGCATCTGTAAGCTCACATCTGATAAGTGAAAGTCCAGCCTGTGTATTGTTCCTGGCATAATCACATTTTACAAATAAAACATATTTACATGTGTGCCCACACAATTTCACCTGTGACTCATGTGGGAGTGAAAGTTTATCGTGTGTACGAATGTCCATTAATGCATAAAATAAATAGTTTAATGTTAATATTTTAGGGGTAGGGTTTGGGTTAGTCTATAGTAATTATAACTAGATTGTTAAAGTCAAGACAAACTTTGATGCTGGCTTGAAAACCCTGCCCTGACATTTAAAAAAGTTTTAAAAGCTTGAAGTTTTAGGGATTTACATACCCAACCAGTAGTGTAGTCAGAAACGTTTAGGTGGGTGGGCCAAGAGAAATGATTCATTGCACGAGATCTGTACACTTTTTGATATATTTTATTAGACATGAGTAACATGGAACATTAGGAGGCCTTGTGGCTGAGAACAGATATTTATTTGTATATTTTTTTCTCTGATCGTGTCACTTCGTCACAACTCTACTCTCATTAAAGTGAGGGAGAGATGACATTGCTGCTGTGGTAAGAGAGAAAATGCATAAAGGAATCAGGTTTAGAGCTATCCCTAAGTTATTACATATACGGTAAAAAAAAGATGATGGAGTTTAAAAGTTTTGAGAACCTATTTTATCATCCAAACTCATTTATTTCAGAGTAGTTTACTTATGCCATCATGTCACATTAAGCATTATCAGTTCAAAATAATTGAACTTATATCCTGACCTCTGAGTAACACCATAAACGTCACTGTACATTTTAGCAACACCTTCTGCTCACGTTTATAATAATAACCTGGGGGACTCATGACTATGATCTGGAATACTTTCATTTACAATTAATGCTTTGGATGAAAGTGATCTAATGTTTAGTAGCCTTACCTTTATATGATGTTTATCTTCAATGTAAGTCTTTTTTTTATTTATTATTAAACCAACATGGACACAAAGATTACATTTCTTGACAAGTGTGTTTAAAACTAGATTTTTAAGAGATTTATCATTTTTATCATCCTGGTCAATCTTATTTGTCAATTAACCATATTTTAATATTATATTCCAGATATCTACTTTCTCACAACTCGACGTTTAGATCCTCTATTGGCAGGTCAGAGGAACAAGATAACCCAGGGTTAAAAATAATCCCGAGTTAACAATATCAGGTGTGCCCGTAATATCAGTAAACTCGCAGGAATATAGATGGGTGGAAGCATGTTTTCGCTCAAATAAAGGGACTGCCATGCCTTCATGCCTGATTGTGGCTCACTTTGTGCTGTAGTGGTTTGAAATCATTGTAAACGGTTATAAATTGTTTTGACTTAGGGGGGAAACAATGGAGAGCTGTTCCACTGCGGACTCAAAACACAACTTCCTGTCGAAAGTCTTTTCCACAGAATTATAATAACCTAATTACTTTTATCATTCCCATAGAGTTATGAAGAGCAGAGGCTGTTTCATAAAAACTCTTCATCTGACAATGAAAATTCAATGTATTGATCACAGAATTTAATCATCAATTATTATTACTAGAGGTGGACGGTATGACCAAAATCTTATATTGAGATATGATTAATTTATCTACATGCCACTGTAGTGTTATATGTCACACTGTAGATTTATTTGCTGTAAATTCAATAATAAAAATGATTTATATGTATATATATATATATATATATATATATATATAATGTAGTAATATCTATTTTTTGTTTAATCCAGGGAATTAAATGCTTACAAATAAAATGTATTTGTTCTCTTCTTATTTTTTTTTTTAATTATTTGGAACTTGATTGATTGACACAAAACAAAAGATAACATTATTCATACTTAATATTCATACTGAGTTAAATAACAGTTAAAAACAAAAGACAGTACAGTAATACTGTAATATTTCGTGGGACTGGCTTAACAAACACGTAAGATACTTTAATCACACTTTTCAGTGTACAGTGTAACAGGGTGCTTTCCAGCACCACATAAAACACACGCACTGCTTTTCAGCCAGCAACGTCAAACAAATTAACTCACACATACACACACACAGACAGCTTCGTGTGTCTCTCTCTCCCCTCTGCCACTGTCTCCTCTCCTTTAAATACTCCGACCGCCCCTCGCTGGAACATGAGACCGGTGTGGCACACTTATCTTCCCAGCCTTGCTCTGCCCAGGCGCCACTTGGCCCCACCCTGCTTGCCACATACCCCCATTCTCCGGCCTGTGACATACTCCCCCCCCCATTTCTGGGGAGGGAGTGTTGACGCATCAGGATGATCTCCGGGATGAGGGAGAGAGGAGGGGGAGAATAGAGAGAGAGAGGAGAGAACGACGGGCTCCCAGGACACGCTGTCGACTGGCCCCCCGGACACGCTGTCGACTGGCCCTCAGCTCGTGTACTGTTTCTGTCCATGACACCAGGCGATGGCACTGGACACAGAGCTCCTTGACGGTGCATCCTTCCTCCTCCCAGGTTTTGGCACCAGTGTAACATTTTGTGGAAAGGAGGAAGTTTGGGCTGGCATGACAAAACATGTATACATTTATTGTTGTACTTTTCAGTCATACACAATAACACACTGCTTCACACTACGTTATGCTTTTCAGCTTCACTACACATAAACTCTGTTGGCTTGTCAGCTCAACACTACACACAGTCAGCTTCGTGCATCTCTATCTCTCGTGCGCCGCTGTCTCCTCTCCTTAAATACTCCCGCCATCCCTCACGTGAACGTGAGACCGGTGTGGCACACTGGTGGAACTCATTCACCACTTATCTTCCTGCTTCGCTCTGCTCAGACCCCGCTCAGCCCCACCCTGCTCGCCATAAATACATATCATTCAGACTCTGATTCGGATTCTGATTGGATGAGTTATATTTGAAGGCATTGTAAAATGGTCTATATACAGTATGCAAACCTGACTAGACATCTATTGAATTCTATATTAATGCCGATTGCCACATTTCTACCATCATACTGTTTATTACATCATACCGCACATACTCAATGTATTACATGTTTATTTCTTAGCAGCAATACAATTATCAGTTCAAATCAAATCAGAATAATCAAATTGAACTGAATTGTGACCAAATTTCATATTTTATGATATGTTACATCTGGACTGTTGTAAAAAAAGACTAATGATCATTAAAAAAATAATAAACTACTGTGTGTGTGTGTGTGTATAGTGCAGGCATATTGTAGGCTGTGATGATGTAGGACAGATGTTTGTTCAAAGGTTAATCATACAGTAGATGTCAATAAAGTTTATTTGAGGGCTGATAATCACAGGTTTGTATTTTGCTCAGGCCTGTAGTGCCCTACACATGCACACTACACTGCTGGAATGTTTCTCAGTGTTTTCACAATGTGTCACTTGAAATAAAGATAATAATTGAACACATCAACATTTTGTGTCTCTGCCTTCAGGAGCGAGAGCCGTTACGAGTTATCCTGCTGAAAGAGGTCAACAAAGTACAGGAGTGTAAGCAAAGGTCAGTCGTGGTTAGCATTGTTTCATATGTGTGTTGTATGTTTCATTTGGGTCTGAATGAGAAAGTGCAATCATTCACACAATTTCTAAATTCAAATTGCCCTTTTAATGAAACGAAAAAGCAATTAAAATAACAAAGTGGTCAAAAAATCGTATATAAACACCTCCCCAAATCTAAACATTTACCGTCTCCAACTTCCACTACTGGCTGTCAAGCAAGTATCCTTTGTCTACAACGTATGGAAAATTAACCAGTCTGATCTCATGAAATGTATGTGACCATGACAAAACTTTTGCAAACCAAAATTATGTGCTGTATTATTCATTTGGCTGCAGTTTCCCAGTGAAATATCCAGCGAGGGGCGCCAAAAGCGAGTGAAATTATGTTGGAATCAGACGATGTTTTTAAAGGTGCACTCAGTAACTTTTGTCTTTGTGTCATCTTGGACTTACAGTGACACCTAGTGTCTTGGATGCAGCATCATATAAAATCAATAGTTTTCAGTGTCAGATGCCATTGTAGAAATGTAGTATTCACAGTCAGCCATGATTACTGTAATCAATGAGTGAAAGCGTCAGATAACAGGACGGTTACTGAGATTAATTAGAAGCGAGTAATATTCAGCTGGTCATGTGATTCTAACATGGCAGCCCCCATGTGTGGACCCTCTCCATGTAGAATAAAACAGCTTTTATAAAGTTACTGATATGACTGGAGTCTTCATTTTAATGTGAGTGCTCACGATTTCCTACATATATTACAAAATTACAATTCATGAGGGGCAGTCTTGTAAATTTTGTCAGAGGGAGGGCTTACGGTTTAAGACCCCTGCCCTAAACCAACACCTAAACTAACCGATAGTGTCGTAAAAGCAAATGCCGCATGAAAAGCACATTTTCTGAAGAAGCCACATCATTTTGTGTCGCTTCTATGACACTTTCATTTTGAGGGTCCTTAGCTGGGCTCGAGGCTGGATCTTCTTCTCCAAAGTCCAACACTCTATGAAGTGAGCTACCACTGAAGATAATCATGATGAAATAAGCGTGTGAATGTTGGTGAGTCTGTAATACAAACGTTAAAATGTATAATTTTTCAAATGATGCATTTGAGTAAAATTGTTTCGATATCATGTGTAATAGAACAAGAACTAAGTGTTTCTAAAGTCATAATCAGCCGTTGTAGTCGTGATTTTTGTGAAAGTGAAGAAAACAGATGTTGTCGCGCCTTCATTTCACCAGAAAACGGCAACAAAACGCGGCACTTAACTCAAGTTGCTAAAGTTTCGTTATAGTAATGTTCATTAGAGACTAGGTTGAAATTAACAATGTAAATTAAAATCATAAAGACAATTATAAATATAAACATAACATGATAATAATAAAAAAAGAAAATAACTGAAATATAAATAAACCATTACCTCTAGAACGTTCAACACAACCCACATCATTTGTACTTGCATAAAATGGCGACAACAGTGTTACTTCACTTATTCTGTCCTTAAAATATAAAACACCATTTTTTCTATTAGGTGTCAGACTAATAAACACCAAATTAGTGCTGCCTAATAATTTCCACTGTGTTCTTTTCGAATTTGTGATTGTATTGCGTTTTGTTAATGTAGTTATTACTGCCTAAAGAAAATGAAACAAAACTCAATTTTAGATTCAAGGTGACTGTGTTTTTGATTATTTTATGACTGAATCACTTTCATCTTTGTTTCTGAAATGACGTTTTCTTTAAACAAATCATAAGGTTGTTTGACGTGTCGTATGCCATAATTTAACTTCAAAAGAAAACATTAGTTTGATTCCATGGCCTGCAAATTAAAAACTTTTCTTTATTGAGTGGATGATGAATACAAGTCGGTGTCACAAAGCAATGTGTTTTATTACTCTCATTATTTTTGCTTTGATGACATTTCATAATAATTTATTTTCCCGACAGGCTGCATTTTCTAAATATAAATGTTCTGTTTTTATCTAGTTGCTAAGCCATAGTGTATATGTCTGAGTCTAGAGATTAGGTTATAACTAACGTTTCATGCTATTCAGAGAATGTGTCGGCAGTGGAAATAGACATAACCGGCCTCTTTAAACTGTAATGCTTTTATCGTTTTAATATTTCAATTAGTGTCTAAAACCGTAAGTGCATGATAACTATTAGGCTACTGATTCATATATTTGGTGACTTCCCAGGTTTTGTCATGTCGATCATCATCGTCGCAATCGGCATTGGGATATTTGTCAGATATCATCAATACCTGATTTCATCGTCCTATCGCCCTAATTCACACTGGAAATAAAAATGTTTACTGTTCTTTTCTTTGACATACCCACTGAGCACATATGTCACAAGACGTCTGGACAAAATCATATTCTATTTTTCAGGTCATGTGTGCAATTTTTTTCATGGTAAAATACCTTCTCCTATCCCAGTTCAATATGCGAGTCAGTGATCAGTAATCCATTGGAAGACTGACTTCATGAAGATGCTGATGCTCTTTCAAAACATTGCTCTGTTTGTTGATTGGCCTGACATGTCATTTTCTGATTCAGCCATCAGTGTGAGTTCAGGGTGGGTGGAGTGTGTGGGAAAACATTCATTAATTTAGCTATTCTGTTTGGTGCTGCGACCTTCAGGTAGCATTACAGAACACTTTAAAAATGTCATAAACACTTATATCAAATGATGTCTCTGTGACCTACATGTTCTGTCAGGGTGGATCAGACAAACATGACATCTGTTATATTTTTGTTTATCTCCAAAGAGCCAAGTTTCATGTTTACATTAGAGAAAATGCACAATGTTTGAATGTTTAGTTGCTGTTTGTTGAGTCTGGCAGGCCCTTCATTATAAAAATGAACAATAACAGATCTTCCATCGCACATCTGTGCTCAACAGTGGATGATTTTTCTCATGAACCTTTTGTTTGCAGTGATTTGATGATGAGAGACAATCTCTTTGAGCTGGTCACGATCTCGAGAACCTTCTATATTCAGGTAAGAATGTCAAATTCATGTCACTTTTTCTGAATGCATGAACTCCAGGATGGTTTATGTAACTCCACCTTGATATTGAAGAAGTTTTGCATTCAATGATTCTTCACTAGTGAACACATTAGAAACATCTCTCAACTTTACGGTGGCACGCACACACACCTCTTTATTCTTTCTTCTGTCTAGAAAAAAAATTTTTTCCAGTGTAATCAGCAAAAATAAACTAAGCATTTAAAAAAAAAGATTTGTGAAAACATAAATTCGTGTTTCTCAAACGGTGGAATACATAGTACCCCCAGGTAGTACACAACACAAAACTAAAGTTCACTAGTGGAAATGTTTGTGTTTTGAGCTTTTTTATTACAGAATATTTAAAAACTCATGCTGTTATAATATGATCAACGGGTTTTTGTTCATGCCGGCTCTAGTGGAATACTGTGGTTTAACCCTTTAAGCTCTGAAGGTGTTTTTAAAGATTTCCTGTTTCAGTGGCATACCCAAAATTAAAGGCTTATAACTCGACAAAAAACAAAACAAGGTGTCAAGTGTTTGATATCATTGTAAAGAAAAATTTTCAAATGTTTTAATGATACATGATTATGATACATTCTGAGACACTCAGCCTAAGAAACTGATGAAAAATCATTAAAAAAAGAGCCAAAAATGTACTTTTTTCTTTCTGATTTGACATTATATATCTCTGGGTGTAAATAAGGTGGCTCTGAAAGACTGCTTTTGTGTTGTTCCCAATCATGTCAACTGTATCCGAGAACAATCTTGTGTTGATGCGACAAAGCAATCAAAAGTTATAGCATTACAAAAATAATTTATCATAGTTTCTAAAAACGTCATCTTGTGTCCAAAATCCTCTCCAAACAAATAAAACATAATAATTGTACATAAGAACTAATTACACATGCAAACACAACAATGACTAAAGGTTTGCATAGCACGCAGACATGATTTTTGTAATGAGATTTCACAGAATGAGTTTCATTCTGTGTCATTTGAGTCATCATTGAGTCTGTGTCATGTATCTGGCGCCATCTCCTGGTGGACATATGTAACATTGTGCTTCATGTGGATTATCTAATGATCTATACATCTGATTATCTTGTGTGTGGACTCGTTTGAAACATAATCACCTCCTCTAAGTAATGTTATGTGTTATTTCATGTTCTGTTTATTTTTTGTGAAGTTATAAGCGAAAACACAGCATATAAGCACCACCAATATAAATGTCAAAGACATATACTTCGCTATTACTCGCTATATTTTTGTCTGTGAGTAACACTAGGCTGGTTGTATTCTACTCTTTGAGAGCTTTCCAACAACATATGACACATGGCTATTTGATCAGTTTGATGTTTTTACTGATTGCAATAATATGTACATGCAATTAAAATAAAAATAAAAATTATCAAAACAGAACACTTCTGATTTGTCTGCAAATTTCAAAGCACTTGTTCAGTTTTGGTCATAATGTCCGCATGCATTGTAAAGTAGAGCTTCTAAGCTTTCAAACAATACGTATTTTGTGTTGGTCAAGACTGTAGTTATTCATATTGACCTTTTTATTTTTCTTCTCGTGGGCCTGAGCTTAAAGGCACAATTTTCCAGGACATTTTACATGCCCAACAAGTGTAATATTTAAGCAAAAATGCATGTGTCCATTTAAATGGAGCTTTTATTTTGGTGTTTCTGATGGTAGATTTTCACCTCCAGATAAATGACCCAGTGTAATTATAAATCCCCATAAAGCTGTGATTTACTCCTTTAAAAATGTGGGAACCTGGAACATTTCTTGAATTGAACTACCTTACCAAATACTAAGAATTCTCAAATTCATGGTAATTTTTGATCTCAAATTGTTATGCTGGTAATATTATTTGTAATTTATAGATTTGTATTAAATGACAAAAGAGTGCAAAATAGACTAGCACCCCACTGTACTTTTTTCTTTTTCTATTTACAGTTTTATAACAGCTGTGTGCATTTAATCAGACTCATACATGTGTAATGTAGTCTGCTTTGACAATATACAGTGTAGACTCAGCCATTGTAGTCCTCTGCAGAATAAACGAAAATCAAACATGAAATCACACCACAAAACCTGTATCTAATTTCTGTTCTGTTGAAGATATCTAGAATACTAAAATGTTCTTATTTTACATCAGGGAATAACACATTTAATGTTTATGATAAAACACAGCATTGTGAAATGTAATGTTCAAACTTTCAAACTTAAGTCTGTTCTGGCTACATTGGTCATGGAAATACACTATGTCTTTTGATATGGTATTTGAAAAGGAAATAATGGATCTTTGTTTTTGTTTGTCTCAGTCTGACAGTCCAGAGGAGATGCATGGCTGGATCAAGGCAATCTCTGGGGCCATAGTGGCTCAGCGGGGCCCGGGGCGCACGGCAGCCTCTGTAAGAACTCTCTCTCTCTGTACTAACAGCTGTTTAGTGTTCATTCTCATCTTGTTCATCTCCAAACCAGCCAGGATTCTCTTCAGATGTCACTCATTTGTGTTTGTTGATCCAAAGGTCCAGTCTTATAAGGAAAGTTCACCCAAAAATGAAAATTCTGTCATCGTCTACTCTATTTTGTCCTTGGAGACCTGTATGTTTCCATGCAACACAAAATTAGCATTTTGGAGCTTGACAGCTTGTCATTGGGCCTCATTCATGAATCACGAGCAGAACTACTTTTGTGTAAATGGTTCGTAAATCCATTCTGATGTAAATTCTCGGTTTCATGAAAGTTTTCGTATTTTCAAAATGTTAGTTGGTACTAACAAAATGTACACCTGCCCCCGACCACGTGTAAATCATGCTTACGACATCCGAATGTGTTGTGTTCTTTCAGGCAAACTGACATGAGTACATTTAGATAGAAGTGAAGTTAAATAAGTAATGAAAACATTAACTAATAATTCAGTGAGTGAAATTGACTAAACAAATTGCATAAATTACAAAAAAAAGAGTAGTTTTATTTATTTAGAACCGTTACTTTACTGCTTGAATTTATTTTTTCAATGTATAATTTTTTTCCATAAGTGCTTGATTTTTCTCGAACAAATTAACGTGACTGGTTGGACAGTTTTTTTTTTTTATTTGGTATGAGTGCTGTAATTTAGTGTAGGCATAGGCAAATTCAGTTGATAACGTATGGTCAATGCTAATGCTGTTAAATCCATAAATGAACACATCACGGGCAGATGTGAAGCGAACACGACACAATGGGGGAAAATAGAAAAAGCCTGCACACTGTCATATAGCTGGCAAATCTGTAATATCTTACAGCGTTTTCTTCAGGCATTCTGTTAATTTCTCTGAAGATTCTTCCAGTTTCAAGTACAGGTGCATCTCAATAAATTAGAATGTCGTGGAAAAGTTCATTTATTTCAGTAATTCAACTCAAATTGTGAAACTCGTGTATTAAATAAATTCAATGCACACAGACTGAAGTAGTTTAAGTCTTTGGTTCTTTTAATTGTGATGATTTTGGCTCACATTTAACAAAAACCCACCAATTCACTATCTCAACAAATTAGAATATGGTGACATGCCAATCAGCTAATCAACTCAAAACACCCGCAAAGGTTTCCTGAGCCTTCAAAATGGTCTCTCAGTTTGGTTCACTAGGCTACACAATCATGGGGAAGACTGCTGATCTGACAGTTGTCCAGAAGACAATCATTGACACCCTTCACAAGGAGGGTAAGCCACAAACATTCATTGCCAAAGAAGCTGGCTGTTCACAGAGTGCTGTATCCAAGCATGTTAACAGAAAGTTGAGTGGAAGGAAAAAGTGTGGAAGAAAAAGATGCACAACCAACCGAGAGAACCGCAGCCTTATGAGCGTTATGAGGATTGTCAAGCAAAATCGATTCAAGAATTTGGGTGAACTTCACAAGGACTGAGGCTGGGGCCAAGGCATCAAGAGCCACCACACACAAACGTGTCAAGGAATTTGGCTACAGTTGTCGTATTCCTCTTGTTAAGCCACTCCTGAACCACAGACAACGTCAAAGGCGTCTTACCTGGGCTAAGGAGAAGAAGAACTGGACTGTTGCCCAGTGGTCCAAAGTCCTCTTTTCAGATGAGAGCAAGTTTTGTATTTCATTTGGAAACCAAGGTCCTAGAGTCTGGAGGAAGGGTGGAGAAGCTCATAGCCCAAGTTGCTTGAAGTCCAGTGTTAAGTTTCCACAGTCTGTGATGATTTGGGGTGCAATGTCATCTGCTGGTGTTGGTGCATTGTGTTTTTTGAAAACCAAAGTCACTGCACCCGTTTACCAAGAAATTTTGGAGCACTTCATGCTTCCTTCTGCTGACCAGCTTTTTAAAGATGCTGATTTCATTTTCCAGCAAGATTTGGCACCTGCCCACACTGCCAAAAGCACCAAAAGTTGGTTAAAAGACCATGGTGTTGGTGTGCTTGACTGGCCAGCAAACTCACCAGACCTGAACCCCATAGAGAATCTATGGGGTATTGTCAAGAGGAAAATGAGAAACAAGAGACCAAAAAATGCAGATGAGCTGAAGGCCACTGTCAAAGAAACCTGGGCTTCCATACCACCTCAGCAGTGCCACAAACACTTCACCTCCATGCCACGCCGAATTGAGGCAGTAATTAAAGCAAAAGGAGCCCCTACCAAGTATTGAGTACATATACAGTAAATGAACATACTTTCCAGAAGGCCAACAATTCACTAAAAATGTTTTTTTTATTGGTCTTATGATGTATTCTAATTTTTTGAGTGAATTGGTGGGTTTTTGTTAAATGTGAGCCAAAATCATCACAATTAAAAGAACCAAAGACTTAAACTACTTCAGTCTGTGTACATTGAATTTATTTAATACACGAGTTTCACAATTTGAGTTGAATTACTGAAATAAATGAACTTTTCCACGACATTCTAATTTATTGAGATGCACCTGTATATCAATGTTACCATCATGATTTACACGAAAAGTTTCACAGATGATGCAGGCGATGTGCATAACTGAACCAGAGAAGATTAATAGTATTATTTACACTCATGTCAAACAATTTTTATTGACTTCTTGAACTGTTTGATTTACAAAAGTGCCTCTGATGACAGCAAAAACATGCGATGACAGTAAATCCTCACTTTCTTTGTGATGCTATTGTGCTTGATAAATCAACATTTTACGATGTGAATGCACTTCATTCATAAAAACGATTTCATTACTGTTCCGCATAGATGCATGGATGTTAACTTATAAGGTGTTTTCATGGATTATGATAATTGTGAATGAACGTGTACATGCCCCCTATTTACGAATATTTGGAATTCACTAACATACACACCTTTTACTAACAAATCTAGGGAGTACGCAGCATTTGTGTATCTGGTGGAAAGTTTTCAGGAAGGTCCATTTTATGCATATATTACTCAGAATTTATTCATATATTTACGAAAGTTTCATGAATGAGGCTTATTGTGTGGAAAAAAGCAGCATGAACATTTTTCATCTCCTTTTATGTTCTACGGAGGAAAGAAAGTCATACAGGTTTTGAATGGCATGAGGACTAGTAAACGATGACTTGATTTTCACTTTTTGGTGAACTATTCCTTTAAGCAAGATCACAGAAAACCACTTCAGTCCACATCAAGGTACACACTTTAAATGACACGTACTGTACATTCTTCTCAGATCAGGTTTTCCTGTTTTCTGCTTAATTTGACATCAAAATAGCATTTAAGAGGTCATATCATAAGGAATCCAACTGTCCTTGATCTTCTAGATCAAGAATGATAAAAGAGTTTGAAAATGCACTGTAACCTGCAGAACTCAAAACTTCCCTCCCACTCCAAAAAGAGCATTTATTGAAACTTCTCGTTCTGAACTCGCACAGTCATTTGGGACAGGACCGAATTCAGAGATCAGAAACTTGGGCCATCCAGTCACATTGAGGATAGATACTAGTATTCCTAAACACCAGCAGTTCTAACAATAAGAGTAAAATGAGGGAAAGTTCATGAAACCTTGTGCTGTTTCTGTCTGTGTGTAGCACCTGCCGCTCTGCTGATCCTTCTGAAGAATCCTAACATTAGGAACGAGTGGATCTGATTTGAACTGTTTAAGCAAAGATTGTTTTAGGAGTCTCTCACGATGTCATGCAGCTTTGCAAAAAAGGCTGTTATTGCAGGATTGGACATTTTAAAACTATGTAATCAGTGGCGAATTTGTGGCAAGTTTTTTTGGCAATATGCCATGAACTCTCAATTTTCATAAGGGACACTTCCAATGGAAGTCAATGGGGTCAATAATCTGTAAACATTAAAATACTCACTGTTTCAAAAGTATAGACACAAGACATAAACAATATGTGTGTTCACATGATTTTACTGTCATAAAATCACTTACTAACCACATCTGTGGAAACTTATATACAATTTTACAATGACGATGTAATGTCAACAAACACTAAAACCCTTAAATGACTAAAAAAAAAACATTCAATCAACTTTACAGCTCAAATAATACATGAGTTTAACAGAAGAATTAATGTAAGTGCTTTTATAAAATTATAAGCTTCACATTTCTGTCTTTAAACCCTCCAGAAATTGACCCCATTGACTTCCATTGTAAGTGTCTCACTGGAACACACATTTGTGCTTTTTTAATGAAAACGAGGGATGAGTTGAAATTCATTTTTGTGGAAATCAACATTATGACACATGCTGTCGAATGATCTTAAATTGTATTGAACCCAGAACATTTCTTTAATTATAAAGGCCCGGGTATAATTCATTTTCTCTGTCATAGTCGGCTGTGTTTACTCTTTTGACCGCGAGCGAATACAAATGCGTTGGACGTACTACGACTGCTTTCATTACAGTCAGCAGCAGGCACATGGGCCGACTAAAAAGTTTTTCAAGTGTCAGTCAGCGCAACACGCTTCTGTGTTCAAGGGTAGCTGGAACGAGCCGAGTGCATTTAAACTCCATCAGACTGCATTTACCTTGACACAGCGTCCTAAAAATGTGGCATTAATGGTGCGATACACTGCAAACCAAGTGAATGCGACACAATCACACTGGACGTGTACAGATAAAAACACTGGAACGCATCTTGTGAGAACCTGAAAAATGGACAAACTCAATTTCAAAAGTGATTGCTGTGGACCGTAGAGCAGTGATAGGCTTATGCTCAATGATATGGAAATAAAACTAACAATATATTGACTTCTGAAGCCACTGTTTGTGTTGTCAAATCAATGCACTTGAATCGTGCAGTTGACCAATTAGAATCGAGTATACCACAGATCTGTGTAATAAATAAATGCCTGTAAAAATAATTCAAAGACATTATTTTCCATGTTTCATGTCCATTTATTTATGTATTTGGCAAGTAGCCTTGTAATAAGCTGGATAATGAGCAGCCAGACGGTCATTATTCACTAAATAAACACCAACAGAACTCAACAGAATCAGCTGTTTCTAGAGACTCTGCGATTCATTTGATAATACATCATTTTAATGCAAATCAATATTTTATGACCATTTTATTTATTTATTTGGTAGTAGTCGTGTAATAAGCTGGATAATGATGATCAGATGGTCATTATTTACGAACTTCTGCTCAACGTTGGGGTCCTGATCACCCTGTTCGAGGATTAGTTTTATAGCTATTTTGATTACTATGTATGGAATTATCTTTATTTAGGCACCTTTCTCATCAAGTATTGATATTTGTGATTAATTAGATTAAAGACATTAAAAGACATATCATGTAATTAATTCATTTAAAAATTATAATCAATTGACAGCCCTACTAATATTATAAGTGGATTATAAGTGAAGAAAATAAAATGCTAAACGTGTATTAAATGACTGCTTTAAACTAGCCATTGAAGAACATTTGGATAAAAAAAGAATAATATTTGAAGAGATTTTAATTATATATCCCAATGGATAAATGCCAACAAATTAATTTCAAAAGCAAGCTAACATTTCAATTTAGAGAACGAGCTAGAGTAAATTCTGTGTCAAATTCTACCCCACTCTGCTATATCTTATTTCTGTCTGTTCGTGCCTGATGAATGTGCGCTGTGTTGCAGATGCGTCAGGCCAGGCGGCTCTCAAACCCTTGTATACAGAGGTATACATCCTGCACTGGTGAATGCAGCACGTATGTGTGTGGAGATCAAACACTTGTGCTTTCTGCCTGTCTGTGTGTCTGCACCCTAGACCAATTTAGTGCTTTAACTAGATCTCAGCAGAGTAGAGCTGCTTCATCTAAACAAACCAACCCTTATTTCATGCTCGAGTGACCTTTGACACCCATCATTCTGTCCATCCCAGCAGTTGTGAGCTTTACCTTTTTATTGCAGGGTTCGTACAAGGTGCTTGAAGTGCTTGAATTTGTCTTTTTCAAATTGAAGTCCTGGAAAACCCTTGAAAATAGCTATTTTTACCAAGAGGTGCTTAAAAAGTTCTTGAATTATAGAAATAATAAAAGCCAAATTGACGTTTATGAATAAAAATGAATATCAACATGTTACAAAATGTTTACCTCAGCGTTTATAGGCAAAAACAGAAAATGTCAATATTTTGTACGTTGGAAAGTCACGTTGTTTGAGAATGACCCATTTATGATTTGGGCCGGTTCCTCACATGAATCTGTTGTGTGACTTTAGAAAACATGAAACAGCACACGAGTCACATGAACTTGTGTTTACAGACAGTTATTCACAGAGTGTTTTAATGAACACATGAACGAACCAAGAACTGTTACTGTGAGAATATGTAGTTAAAGATGCTCATTGTTGTACTTGTAATACGTGGTGTTTTATCAAAATAAATCAACTGAATGAATAAAACATTTGTATTTCAAATGAACAATGACATCTCGAGCATAGTCCTTGAAAACAAATAAAAATGTGCTTGAAAGTCCTTGAATTGAACTTTGAAGCATCTGTACGAACCCTGATAATGTATGTTCAGTTCATCCACTCATTACATAAAGCACCTACTCATCCACTTACACTTCTGTTCAGGACTTCGCCGGTAGATGCATGGATGTGTTCTTTGTCCAATGCGAGTTTGCTACATAGTCAACATAGTTTTCTGGGTTTGGAAAAGCCCATTCATGCTTTTTTTTTTTTTTTTTTTTAATTTAAATTGTAAATTTGTCTTTTAATAATTATACAGTGTATAAAACACTGAAAACTTTTCCTCAGCCCACTTTAAAATTGATGTTAGCTTTTTTTTACTGTATGAATGGTCATGAAATAATAAGTAACATTTCTTACTCTTATCTTCTTTTATAGTGTCCATCTTAACTGTTTCATTTCATTTCCTGACCTCTCAGTTTACAATCATCCATTCCACATGTTCACCCTGTATTGACTGAAGCGTTCTCTGTGTTTGATAGTACGGAATCTAAATCCTAAAAGAAAATGGATTTGAGTGCATGCTGTGGATGGTGAATGTTTCATCAGAGCTGATCAAGAGTGAATCTAACAACACACCTGACTCTATAACACGAAGAGCAAACGTTTCTATCGCTCACCAAGTCAGGTTGAAGTAACGTATTCACTCTCCACAACATGTATTAAAGCTAGATTCATTAGACTCAGTTTGATGGATTTGGATATTTATAAACAGCAAAAGCACAATCTTAGCCAGGTGGAGTGTCATGAGTGTTAAAGGTGCACTAAGTCTTTCACTTCTAATGAACAATTCTTTTGTCAAATCTGGTTAAAATTATTTATACTGGTACCCACATGAGACTCTAGTCCTATCAGTGGTCTAGAGAAAAGAAAAAAGATTTATTCTACAAAAGCTGCTCCCCTCGAGTTGTTTTTGGAACGACATTATTTAGTGCACCTTTAAAAGAATAATTCACTCAAAAAGTACTGTCATCCTTCACTCACCCTTATGTCGTTCCAAACTAGTGTGACTCTGTCAAGCTCCAAAAATGACAAAAAAAAAAGCACCATAAAAGTAGTCCATATGACATGTGCGCTATATTCCAAATCATCTGAAGTCATATGATAGATTTGTCTGAGGAACAGACTGAAATTTAAGTCGTTATTCACAAAACCATTTCTTAATTTAAAAGTTACTGACAAAAGTAATTGACTAGGAGTTACTAAGTACTTTTATCAAATTGCGGTCAGATTACTTCATTGAAAAAAGTAATCACATTGATAATTATTTTAAGTTACTTTCTAGAACACTTTAAAAAAATTTTTTTTTATATTTCCTCATTTATTAATACATGTAAGTCATACACTCAGCACCACATGCTTCTTACTATGGCGCACAGCCTTCAGGTGTATTTTTTAGTCAAGTACTCCAACCCACAGAAAAAAAAAAAAACAAATAATCAATTACTTGAAAATTAACATGCAAGTTAAAAATAACAAGTATGACATGTATGTGAAATTAAAAAAGAACTGTTTCAATTTTAAGCTAACTTTCACAAACTATGCTTTTCTTTTGGGAAAAAAATGAAATGAACAATATGCATTAATACAAATTTAATTAAAAAAAACAATTATAACAACAACAACAACAAAAAATAACAACATTTGCACTCACCTGGAGCTTACATAGAGACCAGTATTGACAGCATTAGGGTAATGCACATACATAAACTCTAGTCTAGATAAAGGCTATCACATTTTTATAATTTCACATGTTATTATTCAGAAAAACTAGTGGTGAAAGTTTGCTTTTTATAAATGCGCTCTGCCCATGTTCAGAGATTTAACACACATACTGGTCTGATAAGCTTCCAAGTTTCTCGTACCGCTTCCCAGTTTCTTTCCACCATAAAAGCAGATCCATGTCTGTTGGTTTGCATGACTCCAACAAAGACTGAATATCAGTGGAGTATAATTCAATTCAAATATTACAAGTACTGCCTTGTAATATAACTAGGCTTTGCTTGAAAGCACTCAAAGAGGCCAAAGATGCCTTGACGACACACATCCACAGCACCCCTCAGCGGACTCAATTGTAACTGCAAGATTTGGTGGGAGATTCCGTGGAAAAGTACAGGATAATTAAGCGCTGCTCACTGCAGGCGAATGTGCAAAGGAAAATCAATTTGTGATATTTGAGTAGTGTTTTTAATAGTCGACTATCTGGACCAGAACGAGTACTTGATTAGTCGATTACTCGTGCACACCCCTACTTAAAAATGTAATTTAACTAAAAGTCAGTAACTGTAATCCAGTCATAAAAATTTTAAATGTAATGTTTTACACTACTTTTTGACTTTAAAAGTAGATTACAGTAATTGTTTACTTTGTAATCAGATTACCACCAACACTTGTCACATTACACACAAGAACAAATACCGTTGGCCATCACTGATGTCGAACCTGGTGCGTCACGCAAATCAAACATGAATGTTCCACGTAAGAAGCAAATCTTAGGTTTGGAGCGACATGCAAATGAGTAAATGATGACAGCATTTTCTTTTTTGGGTGAACTATCGCTTTAATGTATTTCAGTAAATAATTAATTAAAGCATTATTATTCTTCAACTTAAGACAACTTTTTGTTTTTGAACCTGCCTTCATGTTAAATTCCCCTGTGGTGTTTGTTTGCTGTGCGTGCATGTCCATCTCTTATTTTTACCTTTCAGAGATTAAAATGACACAGAGACACTAGCAGTCCAAAGTGAGCTCTTCCTCTATACGACCAGGAGATCTGTTGCTGTAGCTTTCACTCCCACTGTCTCCTGACCTGACTGTCGCCCGTGTCCCTGTGGCTCCTGCTAAACTTCCTGCTGTAACTCTTGCTTCACCCGCTCCTTGTCTTCCCTCACTACCTGAGTGGTCCTCACTGTACTGACTCTCCTGCACTTTTGACACCTTTCTAAGGCACTGAGCCCTGCCACATTGTGCTGTTGCTGTAACCTCCACTGCTCTCTCTCCCATTACATCATCTCCGCAGGAGCCCACTGAACCCGCCCCCGTCTTCAACAGCGAATCGAGTGTGCCAGCCCCTCGCTCACCCCTCCCCGTACTCCATTACCCAGAATGGCACTCCGCCTCGAGCCCTCAGCATGGCGTGGGAGGGGCCCGACCTCAACAGTCTGCTGCTGGGGGCCCGAACACGCCTGTCGCTCCAGGAGTCGCCCCAAATCTTCTTCAAGTAAATGACGATGACTCGTCGCTGTGGCAATGCCCAAGCAACAGAACAGAGTCACCGAATTGCTCGTCGGATGAAGATCTGCAGGTTACCAAGGTGTAAGAATATACGACTAGTCCACACACACACACACACAGTGCAAAAAATAGTGTAATCTGAAAACAAGCAAAACTATTAAGGTCAAAAGTAGGACATGGACTGCCCTGTGGGATTATGAGAGTTGGCTGATCATTCTCAAGCCTCTCACAGAAGTGTACATTAAAACCAGAGAACTGTCAGGTGATTATGAGGCCTGTGACTTCCCTTTTCCACTCAAACTCAACTGTATCACAAGTTATTACTATAATCTTGATATTAAAATGTTGTTCGATACTGATAGCCAAAAATGATTTTTATGGTGTGGCCGATAATAATGCAGATAAAGTTACAGTTTACAAACAGACGCTCAGCGACGGCACTTCCGGGTTCTTTTGGCACTGCAGAAAAGAACTGCTGTCTATGGGCTCTTCACTCAAATTGATCTGAAAATGCCCCAAAAAGTGCTGTTTGAGGAGTTGAAACACCCCGTTTCTGAAAGATTATTGGAGATATGAGGGCTTCTTTAAATTTCCATCAGGATCGGTGGAACAGGACAAACTCAGGATTTGACATCATTTATGATATTTCTCTGATCACCGTCATTGTTATCCCGCTGCTGTTGTTTGTAGATTTGAACTTTTCAAGAGGGAATTGCACAAAGTCTGATTGCAAACTAATTCTCAAAGTGTGACAGATATGAGGTCAAATATGATCTAACGATGATCTTATATAAACAGGACCACCATGTAAGATGAGCTGCAACCCGTCTCGCCTCCACCGCAGCGCATACTGGCTGTTTGTGAGTGGATATACGAATAAAAATAATAATAATGTAATGTCTTTGCATTTATTTTGAATGCATAAAGTAACGTTCAATCTAAACCGGCTGTAATTAAAGTCAAATATTATTATTTACTGTATGTAATTTAAGCAGTAAAGACATATATTGCATGTCTGATGGTAGTTTTCATTTTTCTATGCCACATTTCTCAGGCTTCAGAAGTGTGTTAAGCGTGTGAGGATTATAATCATCAAGCTCTTACATGTTTGACATAATCATACAGTCCTTTCGAAACAAGTTAAATCTGGTTTTGTTGATAGTTTAGAAAGAACCTACATATATTTCTTCACTGTAAACCATAGATATTCCTTTATAATAACTTGTATTAACATAAACAAACATTACTACATTATATAATGCTCAAAAGATTATTAAAAGTGCACCACTGCTCATATCCACCATTGAAATCTGCTGAAATGAACCCGGAAGCGCAGCTGCCAGCGGTGTGACGTCAGAGTAATTTCCTCTGTGCTGTTCTGCGGGTGTTTAAACATACAGTAGTGTCACAAGTCATCAAAACATTTAATGTGCCGTAGAAAAGATGGAATATTGTTTAGTGCTTTTGAAAATGCTGTTACAGTTTAAATTGGGAAAAATAAGATCAATAAAACTAAATTAAATATAATAAATTATAATAAAATAGGTTTTCATTTATAAATATATATATATATAATAAAATAACTATTTATACATAGATATGTATTATTAATATAATAAAATAAAACATTTTTTGAATTATTATTTAAAAATACAAATATACTTAAAATTACTTTATTTTTTTATAATGTTTTTATTTTTATTAAAACAATATTAAATTAAAAATAAATATATAAAATAAAATGTATTATATTATCTGTTTCCACTATTGACCTACTCATATAATTAAAGAAATAAATCTCCAATATATAATTCTTTTAATTAATCTGGTGCTTTTCTGTCCTTTTTCTTGGGGTTCAGTTTAGACTGATAGTAACATGTTTTATTTTGAAAGGCCGCAAGGTTAAGTTGTTTTTGATTTTATTGTTAACTGAATTGAATTTTCCATTTGAATGTTTTATGTATTACATTGAATTTGACTTTGTCAGACCACAGAAACATAGACATGCTTCTGTTTCATAATGCTGTAGAGAGAATGTGTTTGTGTTGTCATTATATTTCAGCATCTACCAACACACCGACACTCTGAATCCACTGCATCTCTTGTTCACAGAAGTCGTTCTAGTGGCATGTATTCTTGTGTTTGGTGAATGTACACACACACACACACACTCCAGAGAACAGACTGAAACCCATGTAAACATACAGTACAAACACTCCCTGTACTGCATCATGATATTGATGTGCATCTGCGTTTTTGTATTGTGCATGTCTTGTAATGATCATTGACAGAACTGGAAATATCCAGCTTGACATGTTTGGTTCCATACTATTACACACAAGTTTTATAGGGTGAGCGTAACTAAAGATTGGATTTTACTTTGGATTTACCAAAATTCTCTAAACTTAGTGAACATGGTCACAAATTGGATTAGTGACCTAGAAGCAAAAATAATTATAATCTGAATTAATTTGACATCATAACCTTTTTTTGTTTGTTTGTTTTTCTGTTGCAAAACATTGTTTATTTCCAAGTTTAAATTAGATTTTGAATTTCAGATTTTTTAATGTTGTTGTTGAATGCCACTGTATTTCTCTCTCTCTCTCTCTCTCTCTCTCTCTCGAATACAATTTATTGTTCCCAGGTTGGTGTACAGTACAAATAGCTCAGACGTTTGATAAAGCACAAGCATAAACATAAACAGATTTCATGTAATCTGGATTCAGTGACTGTGGAGATTTGAATCCAATCTGTCCACATGTTTGTGTATGAGTGGACTTGTCCGTCAGTAAATCATGTTGCACAACTCCATCTGTACAGCTGTAAAAGTGCATTCTTTCTGTGTCTGCAGCTGTGTCGACCTTACAAACTGTGTACCTCATAATCCTGATCATTATTTATTTTGTGGAATTAAAAATTAAAACCGCACATTGTGTTGTGCACGCTGTTGGGTAGTAACGGATGACACGTAATCTGGATTATGTAATCAGTAGCAGATTACATTTCAGAAGTACTCTACCCAACACTGTGTAAGAATACAGTCATGAGTGACCTGCCCATTTATTCCATTTTCATTCTTTCATTCTCTGAACACCAAACTGAGTGATACTGTATAATAGTCCCAACAGATATATAAGAGATTACAGCAGTCATGCACATCTATGAATGACAACAGCTTCAGTCTGCAACTCATTTCTAATGTTCATCCAGTGCCCTCTGCTGGTGTGGCACAACCTCTTATTATCCATGATTATTAGTCACTGAAAGGCTTTGGTCATTGCCATGGTGATGGTTGATTTCTGGGTTATTCATTTGGCAACACAGTCTGGGTAAATCTTAGTTCTGTAGCCATAACAACTAAACATTTAATCATAATGTCATTAGTTCCCTTAAAGGGATAGTCCACCCAAAAAGGAAAATTATATATACACTATATTGCCAAAAGTATTCGCTCACCCATCCAAATAATTGAATTCAGGTGTTCCAATCACTTCCATGGCCACAGGTGTATAAAATGAAGCACCTAGGCATGCAGACTGCTTCTACAAACATTTGTGAAAGAATGGGCCGCTCTCAGGAGCTCAGTGAATTCCAGCGTGGTACTGTGATAGGATGCCACCTGTGCAACAAGTCCAGTTGTGAAATTTCCTCGCTACTAAATATTCCACAGTCAACTGTCAGTGGTATTATAACAAAATGGAAGCGATTGGGAATGACAGCAACTCAGCCACGAAGTGGTAGGCCATGTAAAATGACAGAGCGGGGTCAGCGGATGCTGAGGCGCATAGTGCGCGGAGGTCGCCAACTTTCTGCAGAGTCAATCGCTACAGGCCTCCAAAGTTCATGTGGCCTTCAGATTAGCTCAAGAACAGTGCGTAGAGAGCTTCATGGAATGGGTTTCCATGGCGAGCAGCTGCATCCAAGCCATACATCACCAAGTGCAATGCAAAGCGTCGGATGCAGTGGTGTAAAGCACGCCACCACTGGACTCTAGAGCAGTGGAGACGCGTTCTCTGGAGTGACGAATCACGCTTCTCCATCTGGCAATCTGATGGACGAGTCTGGGTTTGGCGGTTGCCAGGAGAACGGTACTTGTCTGACTGCATTGTGCCAACTGTAAAGTTTGGTGGAGGGGGGATTATGGTGTGGGGTTGTTTTTCAGGAGCTGGGCTTGGCCCCTTAGTTCCAGTGAAAGGAACTCTGAATGCTTCAGCATACCAAGAGATTTTGGACAATTCCATGCTCCCAACTTTGTGGGAACAGTTTGGGGATGGCCCCTTCCTGTTCCAACATGACTGCGCACCAGTGCACAAAGCAAGGTCCATAAAGACATGGATGAGCGAGTTTGGTGTGGAAGAACTTGACTGGCCTGCACAGAGTCCTGACCTCAACCCGATAGAGCACCTTTGGGATGAATTAGTGCGAAGACTGCGAGCCAGGCCTTCTCGTCCAACATCAGTGTCTGACCTCACAAATGCGCTTCTGGAAGAATGGTCAAAAATTCCCATAAACACACTCCTAAA